>NW_011888789.1:10435825-10468641 GCF_000151845.1 Pteropus vampyrus
AACAAATAAACAAAACAGAAACAAACTCATAGATAAAAAGAATATTTTGAGGTTGCCAGATGGGAGAGAAATTATGGGGTGGGTGAAAAGATGAAAGGATTAAGAAGTACAAATTGGTAGCTACAAAATAGTTATGGGGTTGTAAAATATAGCATAAGGAATACAGTCAATAATATTATAATAACTATGTATGGTGTCAGGTACTAGACTCATTGGGGTAATCACTTCATAAGTTATATAAATGTCTAATTACTATGTTGTATACCTGAAACTAACATAATGTTATATGCCAACAATAATTGAAAAGTAAAAAAAAAAGTATTAAAAATACATATTAGTGAATTAGAAAACAAAAAAACCATAAAACTGATATATAATAGCACAAGATATAGAAATATATAGGTATAAACTTAAGGTTTGTAAAAAAGTATATAAGAAATATGTGTGTGTGTATGTATATAGACATAACTATGTAAAAATATGGTTACACAAACATCAAGGAATAGGTTTTTATGTATTACTTAGAAATAAATTTGACAAGTCACATACAATATCTATATGAATAAAACTACAAAGAAACAATAAACCATGTTGTATATAAATGTAGAAATGCATCATGTTTCTGAAAGGGAAAATTCAATACTAGAAAAAACATCAATTCTTATCACATTATTCTAAACTTTTAAGAAAATGAAAAGTTCCAACAGTATTTTTTTTTTGTGGGGGTGGGGTTGGGAGAGTTGTTTAGGAACTATTGCAGAATTATTTAAAAATTAATCTAGGAACAAACTAATGAGAAGAGTGAACTAAAATACCATTTAATTTTATTGTGGTGTCAATGTTCTCTGGCTACAGTCCACAGCAATGACCTATAATTGAATGCTGAGTTTATATGACTCATTGTATCGTGGGAAATTATACACCCTGGGGAATACAGGGTAGGGAGGTCTCAGTAAGAAGGTGTTATAAAGCACCTATTGTTATATTTGGGCTTTGGCTGGGTGATTTGGAGGGGAATCTAAGAAAAAAAAGATTTACTCTAAATTGAAAGCTGTCACATATGGGGACAATTCTATAATTGAGTATCTTAACAATTCTCAGCTATAGGTAGGGCTGGTTAGCGTAAGAGAAAAGCTATGACTGTTAAAAAAAAGTAGCATTCACTCATATTAGTCAGGAGAGGTGGGTGTTTGGTATTTTCTGGATTGCACAATGATGGTGACTATGCTTAGACAATATTATGAAGTGGTCTTGTTGTGTCTCACTTTATCATGGTTTCACAATGACTTTGTCTGGAATTAGTAGATTCCGAGAGATTATTCATGTCCAAAAGGAGAGCAACATAACCTGTCTTGGAGTGACAGACCTGCTTCTAATAGCTCTGAGGTCTTCTTGTAATTGTCAGGCCAATTCCTGAATCTCAGAGGATGCCTTTTTCTCTTTCCCACAATTGTGTTTAGACTTAATTCTAGCATCCTCTTTTTCTTATTTTTAAACTATTTTTTTTATTGTTTTCTCCTGACCTCTTGAAGTTATATAACTTGTTTCTATTTTTTTATTGGTTGCCCTTAAAAATTTTAACATCTTTCCCTAAAAATCCAGTTGGCCAACATTTCTATCATTTTGTGGAATGATATATGACCTTTAGAATATTTTAACTCAGGTTTACTTTCATTCCCATGTTATTGCTTTTATTTTAGTTTCATATCATTTTTAAGCACAACTAATTACATCATTGTTAATACTGGGAACAGTAAATCTTCATTTAAATTCTACTAACATATAATTTTAAATTCTTTATACTAACTTTTTATATTTCCCTGCTTTCCTGTTTCCATTTTCTTTTCTATTTAATGAAATAGGTCCTTTTAGAAGTTTGTTTACTTGGAGTTAGTAATATGTAGATTATCTCAGTTTTTTTGTTTGTCAGAAAATACTTTTAATTTGCTCTCTATTCTTCCATGATGACCTAACTAGGCACAAAATTTCAGGTCAAACAACTTTATTTTCTTGGCAGTTTGGAGATAGTGTCATATTGTCTGAGAATCTATTAGTGTTGATGTTTCTTTCTTTTATATTTTCCAGAAGAGATTACATAGAATGGTGTTAACACTTTTAAATTAGTTACTATTTATTTAGAATTAAAAACATATCACAACAAATTTAATCATAGTAATAAATGATTAATCACTATCTGCTTTTTATGAATAAGGGTTTAGAAAAATTTCTTCTTTTGCTTCACAATTGGTTATAGTAATGTCATATAAAAATTTTAGTAGTATATCCAAAATTTCCAAACCTTTGTCAAGTTTATTTCATTTATGAACTATTACAGAGTACTTATTGCTAATCGTAGTATTCCTATAGTTTTGTGTTCTACAATCACAGGGATTCAGGCAGATTCTATTTTTCATAATTACCATACAAAAATAAAAATGTATGGTGCTTTTATAATTTTATATGCTGCATTATTGAGTATATTTCTGTTTCAAGTAGACATCGATGGAAACTAAGTTCTCTGCTTGTAATTTTACTTTTCTAATGCTTGAAAAGTTTTTACATAGATGAGCTTTTAGCTCCATACTTGCAAATCTTGTTTTTTCTCCACTACTCACAGATTTCTGTGCCAGGTGTTATAGGAAACATTTATATTGTGATATAGCCTCTATCTTCGCATCTTAGTGTCATAGTGGTTGAGTCAGCAAAGTGACTGGAAGTAGACTTCCCAAAGTCATTTTTTTTTTTATGGAATAGCTAGCAGTAAATTAACTTTACTGAGAAATACTATTAAACAGCATAAACTTTTCCCACTAAACCCAATGAATGCCCAGTTCGACTTGCTTTTAGTCAAAGCCCACAAAATACCACTTCACTTTTATCCATCATAAAAGAAAATGTAATAGAGGGGAAGTCACAGTGGAAAGAGACATTTGTCTTACTTTTGCAAATTTACAAACACATATGACCTTGCACACACATTTCCTGGACTCCTGCCAGAGTCTTGAATGAAGCTTATACAAGAGAGGGTCCCTGAAGTTTAAGATTCATGAATTCACAGTAAATCCATCTTTGCCATTATTCTTCTGCCCCAACTAGCTTTGCAATTAAGTTCTTCTACATGTTGACACTTGTTGGCTAAGGGACATTTCATTGCCAACAAACTGTCAATTGGTTTCCTTAAATGAAACCAAAAGTAAACTTCTGGTTGGTTAGTTTCTCAAATAAATTATTTTCAAGCTGTTTAACATATTCAACAGGAACAAGAATAAGATTAAAGACTTCAGGAGCTAGATTCAGCTACCTTTCTTAAGTTTTCTACCTTGTTGGCTACTTGGAGAAACCAATATGCATACCTAAAGGAAGATCTTACCTTTATATATAGTTTTGACTAAGATGATTTCCTGTCATTCTCCCAGCGTATGAATAATTTTGACTTGAGATAAAGAGTATAACCAAAGATAGAAATAATAGTAGCAAAAAATTAGAAGTAAGTTTCATGACAATTATTGTTTGATCATTTATTGAAAGCAAGGCAATTTATTAGAGATATTATGTGTTATATCAGTTTGAGTCCTTGCAGGAAAGAAAGAAATGGTACACTCAAATAGAACACTGCAGATGAGTTTAATAAAGGAATTATTTAGGTGAAGACTTGTTTAAGAGAAGCCAACAGATGGTGGAGTACCTTGAGACTATCAATGTTGGAGAGCTGCTAACACCCCTGCGCCTGGAGGGGCTAAAAATATGGATAAAACTGAAGCAATAGCTGTAGAAAAAAGGCTACGTGGGAACTATGGAATTCACTGGAACAATGCAGCTGCTGGTCAAACTGTGAATTGGGAGTGAGAAAGCTAGGGAATAAATATCCCAAACACACTCTCCTGCCCTGCAATCTACTGTCCTTTCTGAATTAGCTGGAAACCAGAAAGCAGGAGAACTGTTCACAGAGAAGGGTATATGTCAAAATGTGTACAGTGGGTCCAGAAGTGCAAATAAATATTAATATACATATATTAGGTTGAGGTATATGAAAATGACAACATTTGACCAAATTTAACCTATAACAACAACTAATATAGTTCAATCTAGTATTATTACATTTAAACTTTATAGCAAACTTGCAGCCTGTATTTTGATTCTCACTTTGTAGTGACAAATCTGAGGCTCAGAGAAGTTGAATTTGAATTGAGAGAAAAATTCCAAAGACGAAATTTTCAAACATTATCTAAAAATACAGACTATGCTGTCACCAAACAATTTTTATAGAGAACAAGAATTTCAGAGCTTTCACATTTTATTTAAAACACACAAAAAGGTAAAATGGTATGGTAATTCCTCAAAAGATTAGACATAGAATGATCATATGATCCAGAAATTCCATTTCTGGGTGTACACATCTCCAAAAATGTGAAAGGAAGGACTCAGATATTTCAACACCCATGTTCTCAGCAGCATTACTCACAATAGCCAAAAGGGAAAGAAAGTATGAACAAATGGATGGATAAACAAAATGTAGTATATAAATATACAATGAAATATTACTAAGTCTTAGAAGAGAAAGAAATTTTGACACATGCTACAAAGAGTAGAATGGTAGTTTCTAGGAGTTGGGGTGCTGGGCAATAGGAAGTTATTGCTTAATGGGTACAGACTTTCAGTTGGAGAAGATGAAAAAGTTCTGAAGGTAAATGGTGCTGATATTTGCACTACAATGTGAATGTATTTAATGCTACAGATCTGTATAGTTAAAAATGGTTATCTAGTAAATTTTATGTACATTTTACCATAATAAAAAGGTACTAAAAATTATAAAAGTCTAGTCAAAATGATAGAACAGTTATTATTAATAACTTCTAAATTATAAAAATGCCAGCCACAGAGAGGTTAAATATTTTGCACAGTATCATGCAATTAATGAGTATAGAGACTAAGCTTCTATCCCATGCTTCTGACTGAAATTATAGTTTTTTTTTTTCTAGGAATACAAAACATTTTACAAACTCACCCCAAGACTCAGAATAATCCCAGGATTATCATTTCTAAGGTACCTGAAAAAAGCAACTGATAGTTTGGCAAAGAAAGGCAAATCCATTTCTATGAATAATGTGTTTATCAAGAATTAACTAACTGGTAAAATCCATAATTCTCAAAGATAACTATTAATGATCTGATGTATAGTACTTGTTTCTCATTATAATGTGTTATTAGTTTTCTGGTATAATCTTTAGAACATTTGTTCTCATTGTTATCTGCAGTTCTGAATGTCTATTCCATTATTGTCATAGGTACAAAAACATAGAGGAACTGCTCTTATGTTTTTGCTGTGTTTCAATTTTCTCTTCTTCTGAAGAGTTGACGGAGTTTGAAAAGCGTGTGTGCATGGAGAGAGGGAGGGAGAAGGAGGGAGAAAGAGAGAAAGAAAGAAATGAGGAAGAGTGAATACACTGGATCAGTTTTGGCTTGAGAGTTTTCTCATAACACAGCTTTTAGATTGCACTTGGCTTGAGAAATGCTGACAAATGTTCATAGCAAGAAGGAAAAATAAGAAAATTGATTGTTTATCCTTCTGTTATAAAAAATATAATGTCTGAGTTTACTGTAAATTTATGTGTTGTTAATCAAAATCAGAGCTAGAAGCTATTGGGGAGGTTACTGGGTGAGTCTCTATCATTCAGATACCTGTGTGAAAAACCTCATGCTTCCATTTGTCAAAGGACACAACAGAACACAACCTAAGGCAAAATAGTCTAATTGAAATAAAGAACTATCCTTGTTAGGGATCAAATTTATACATCTATGGTCAAAATTACTAAATAGTTTTTCTTAATGCATACATTAACGTGAGTATGAACTCTAACTCTGATATAGCCCAACCTAATTAGGCAAAATGGACAAGAAAAGAAACCAATTCAAGTCATCAGTCAGCAATATGGACATCATTGGGAGAGGCTATCAGTTAAAACTATAGGCTTATCAACTTTAAGTAATATATTTAGTGTCCCTTTAGTGTCTCAGCTTCAGTGCCTTAGGCCCTCTGGGGTAGAATAGGACCTAAAGACCAGGCAGTTTTCTGATTTTATTCAAAATCAGAATTTTGATGTTGATATGGTTACTCTTAAGGTCAGGGATTTGGTTATTTTCTCTCTCTAACCCCAGTTCTGAATAGACAGTCAATAAATGTTTAGAAGGAAGAGGAGAGGAATAAGAACTTAACTCTAAAGCTGAGAAATTTGTTAGTGTAAGAGAGAAAAATCTATGCAGGTCAAGCTAATGCAGAGCAATAAACAGCACGAGCAAATAGGCTGGTGGCAAATGTAAAGGCTTAGAACAAATAATGGGGAAATAAGGTTCAGAATCACAATCTGGCCACTGGTATTCAGGAGTTCAAGGCACCATCTTCATTATAGTGGGGAACATAACAAAAATCCAGTTATTGGGAACCTTATTATCAAAGTCCAAAAGACTGGATAGTTAAGATTGACCTTGAGGTTGAGCTAGTGAATTACCGCCACACTTCAGCAATTCATGTATGTCTCTCATGTAGGGTAAAGATTAGTCCCAGAGTCTGGGTAGAAGCTGATTCCCTTGGCAGGATTTCAGTAAGCATATTGAGATTATTGTTGAACTGGATAGCTAGATAGAAAACACAAAGGCTGGAGAAGAAAAAAGAGCCCATTCTCAGGTGATCTAAGGAGGATACAGTTTGGTTCATGATTTTAAAATTTCCAGATTTCCAAGTGTGAGCCTAGCCTTTTCAGAGTGCTTGTTTCAGATTTTAGCTGTGGGAGGGAGTTTTCAGTTTTAGGGGGCCATATTTGGAGACGGGAACACAGCTATCTAGGAACAAAAGGAAAAATACCTTTCACTATTAAATAATTTTTAAAAATTGAAAATGTCTGAATGCCTATTTCCTTGAGTGACTCTTAATTTTCCCTGGCTTCTCTGAAGTGCTTATTTAGTTCTTCCCCAAATGCCTATTCTCACATATTCCAGCTTGGCTTTTCATGTTTCAACAGTTAACATAAGCTACTGAACTTATGGGTATTTATCTAGATCTGGTATGTGAACATTTGGAGGTTTGCTCACAAGTCTTTTTCTGAAATCTTCTTTTCTAGGCACTGATTTGAGCTGAGCACACAAAGTACAGATTGGCTCTTGGGACAGAGATGCCAGGCTGAGGCTGATAAAAAATTTACTACAGAGTGTTAAGAATCATTGAGCTTTGTCATGGAATTATTATAGCCTTTCCCACCGAGATGCAGTGATTTATAACCTACTGATAGACAAGAGTGTTTAACTGTGTTCCCATTAATTGATTGAACAATTTACTTTCTGCTTTGTGCTCGCACCTGCTCTTGATCAAAGCTGGTTCATATTCTGCTCTTGGCTATTTCACGATGCCGTATTAATGGTTTATTGGTTCCACTGTGCCTATAACACAGCAGAGTTTATGATGTTTAATAAAATGACATGTCTAAATAGTCTCTTGGCTTTGAATTGTCTTTTTATCAAATTCATATCATGATGTGGGTTTTCCTTGTACTTCAGAATTGCAAATTTCTACAAAGTCTGCCACACGACACTGTAAATATTCTAACAGTATTCTTGCAATACATAAGGGAGGAGAAAGTACTATCTTGTTAATTAGTGTTCTTTGTCATTTACTTCTGTCAGCTAAGTTACTACAGTAGGAGTTTCTTGGGAGGGTGGACCTGGATGAACACAGACAATCTTAGCCATGTTCTTTAGCTCCTCCTCGAAATCAGGTATTTTTGGGAGAGAATTAAGAGTGCTTCACCTTGAGGACTATACTGGGGAAGGTGAAGACTTCTTTTTGAAACAAAGAAGGTCAGAAAACCTATGAAAGCACACAGAAAAATGAAACTCCTATGGTAGCTGAGTTAGGTTGGTCTGTTTTCTAAAGAAATCTTGGTGACTTGAAATATCTTCTTTAGGGTTATTGTTAGAGACATGTGGGAGGTAGGAATCTCCACTTATTGAATTTAGACACTTTATCACTATGCTATTCTGCCTCTCGTAATAGCAAACATTTACTGAAGTCTTTCTATAGACCATGTGCCATATTTAGAATTAACAGCACAAGTTCTGAAGTCAGGCTACTTGGGGAAAATTTCAACTCATCAAATCTGTGGCATGCTAAGCCTCAGATTCCTCTTTAAATTGGGTAAAATAATACCTGGTCTAAATTGTTGAGGTTTAAATGAGCTGAAGTTAGTAAAGATCTTTGCATAGTCCTTGACATATAATAAACACCACAAATGTTAGCAGTTATCATAATAACATTAAGTTGTAGGTATTTTAGCTCTGTTTTATAGATGAAAGGCAAAGTATCTGGTACATAAAAGGAAGATGGAAGGGATAAAAATATAACTGTGGAAATTTCCTTGGTGGTGACTAATTAAGTCAGATCAATTGTTCAGTTTAATGCATTGCCTTGCTTTTAGTAAATGCTCAACAAATGATAGTAATTGTCATGAAAATTATTTAACTACAATTACTTTTCTCTGTTCTTAGTTTATATGAGGTCAGCAAGCTATGTTATGTGACCAAAGATTACATTCTCAAACCCAGCAAAAAGCTCTGGAGATGTATGTTTGAGGGAGAAAGCAGAGACCTGCTAATCATCAGTGGAAAAATTAAACATGCAAAATACAGACTCTGCTAATAAAAATGATCTTCATCTACAAAGAACTTTATGATTTTTAATTGTAAGAATATAATGTAAAAACAAACAAACCAAAAATAAGAGTAGATAATGTCAAACACATATTTTTCCTCCTTCCTGGAGTGTTCTTATTCTGTCTCTCCAAATGTCTGGTTCTTATTTATTCTCAAATTAAATGTCACTTTATCAAAGTGGTTTTATCTGACTCTGGTTTCAAAGTTACTTCATCTTTTCAGGACCTCCACTAGTCCACATGGTGTCTTTGGGCAAATTGAAAAAAGCAATCCTTCCTCAAGACTACTTATTTTGTCAGAAAATCATCTTAACTTACCAATTGATTTGAACAAGACACTTTACTGCCATCTGCCAGAAAAATTTTGCAATAACTATACAAATCTGCAATGTCCATGACATGAATGGTGTCTCCTAGGGTTGTATTGTGTAAAACCTACATGATTGTACATAACATTCCTACAACCCTTTATCCAGTTTGTTTCATTCACAGTATTTACCACATTATGAAATTATTATTTATGTCTTATTCCTCCATAGTTTAGAAGCACCAGGAAAGTAGGGACCATGTCTATCTTATTCACTGTTATATCATCAGTAGATAAAACAGTGTCTATTTCATTGTAGGTGCTCAAAATACATTTGATAAATGAACGAGTGATTAAATAAATGCTTATATCTATTTTATCTGTTAGTCCGAATTACCTGTTCATATAGTTGAATGCACTACGTAGCAGGAAATCTAACTTAAATCTTGGTTGGCTATAGATATGTATAGCATGGTGTCTTGAATGTAGTAGAAATTAATAGCTATGCACTGACTAAAATTAAAAGCTTTGCTCCAGAATCTGCAAGGATTATGAATCATATAAACCATGAGTCTTGCCATTATGATATTAATATCTACTGGAATTATCACAGAAATTTAATTCTCTTTGATTTTCAGGATTAGAATGGGGATTTCAGGATTAGAGTCGTTTTGAAGACTTGCTTTGATTGGAGTATGGTTTTGGAAGCCATCACAAGTGTTTTCAGCCTACTCTTTGGCCATAGACAAGCCTTCTCACCTTTTTGGGTCTTGGTTTATGTATTTATAAAGTAAGACATTTGGATGAGAATTCTCAGTGTATTTAGATTAAGTGCCAGCACAGCATCTACACATTACCCTGATTTGAGAATCTTATTCAAGATGATCTCTTTGATCCCTTAGATCATCAGAGTCTATGAATATGATACTTTATTGTGACTCAGTTTTTGCATCTATTAAAAGGAAAGTAATGCATTTGTTCACTAATTTTTTATGAATTTGGTAGATATATGTGATGACATGCTGGTGCTTACTAAGCAATATTGAGCTTCTCTGGCTAATTTAACTAACAAAATAATTTCCAGATTCATGATCTGTCAATTGTGTCAAATAAGAATATTGGCCTCCTACCCCTTTTGACATTAATGAAATAATCAGCTCCTGCTTGTGTGAGTGAGATATGGTTGTAAAGTCGTAATTTGAAATATGGGGAATTATAATAGGATCCGTTCGTCAAAGAGTATTCAGAGTATTTAGAAATAGTACTAAACACAGGGAATTGGTTATATAAATGATAAGATAGAACTGAGAAGTCAAAAACTGGCAGTAAGGTCATTCAGAGGGAAGTCAGGGGTAATGGAGGCATGAGGCAGCTTTGTAGGAGCAAAAAATCGGGAGGTCCTAGCGTAAGCTACAATTATGATGATTATGTTAGGGAGAGGTTAAAACAATAAAGCAGCTCCTTTTTTTTCTATGTTTATTGAGATATAATTGACATAGAACACTGTGTAAGGTTAAGGTGTACAATAAGATGATTTGATACACATACATTGTGAAGTGATTACCACAATAGGGTTAGTTAACATTTCCATCACCTCACATAATTACCTGTGTGTGTGTGTGTGTGTGTGTGTGTGTGTGGTAAGAACATTTAAGATTGACTGACACAGCAACTTTCAAGTATATAATACAGCATTGTTAAATATAGTCTTCATGGTGTACATTAGATCCTAATAAAGTATTCATCTTATAACTGAAAGATTTTACCCTTTCACCAACATCTTCCCCTTTCCCCCAACTACCAAGTCCTGGAAACCACCATTCTACTCTCCGTTTCTATGAGTTCAACTTTTTTTAGGTTCCACATGTAAGTGAGATCATATAGTATTTGTCTTTCAGTGTCTGACTTCTTTCACTTAGCATAAGGTCATCAAGTTCCATTCATGTTGTCACAAATGTAAGGATTTTCTTCTTTCTCATGGTTGAATATTTAATTGTGTATACACACACACACACATACACACACACATTGTTCATTCATTCATTCATTCATTCATTCATTCATTGATAAATGCTTAGGTAGTTTCCATACTTTGGTTATTGTGAATAATGCTGCAATGAACATGAGAATGTAGATATCTTTTTGAGATCCTGATTTCATTTCATTTGGATAAATACCCAGAAGTGGGATTGTTAGATTATATGGTAGTGCTATTTTAAAATTTTCGAGGAATCTCTATACTGTTTTCCATAGTGGCTGCACCTATTTACACTCCCACCAACAGTGCACAGAGTTGTCTTTTCTCCACATCCTCAACAACACTTAACTCTTGTCTTTTTGGTCATAGCCATTCTAAGAGGTATAAGGCAATATCTCACAGTTTTGATTGGCATTTTCCTAATGATTAGTGATGTTGAGCATCTTTTCATGTACCCGTTGGTCATTTTTATGCCTTCTCTGGAAAAATATCTATTTATATCCTCTGCTCATTTTTAAATAGGATTGTTTATATTTTTATTTTTTGGTATTGAGTTGTATGGTTGTTTACAAATTTTAAGTATTAATCTCTTATCAGATATATAGTTTACAAACACTTTCAATCCTGTTGGTTGCCTTGTCATTTGTTAATAGTTTCCTTTGCTGGGAAGAGTTTTTTAGTGTAATTCATCTCATTTATTTTTGCTTTCATTGCTTGTGCTTTTCATGCTACATCTAAAAAATTATTTCCAGGTTCAATGTCAAAGAAATTTTTCCTTTATTTTCTTCTAGGAGTTTTATAGTTTCAAGTCTATTGTTTAGTTTTTTTAATTCATTTCAGTCAATTTTTGTGAATAGTGTAAGATAGGAGTCCAATTTCATTATTCTGCATGTGGTTATCCAATTTTTTCAACATCATTTAATAAAGATACTATCTTTCTTCCATTTTGGTGTTCTTGGCTCCTTCGTTAAATATTATATGATCATGTATGTGCTCTGGATTTTGAAGATTTCTCAGATATTCTATAGATATGACTTCTCCCCACTTCTTACTCCCTCTGTGGCAAATTTCTTAAGCTTGTATACCTTCTTTAGATCCTATAATGCATCAGACCAGGTGCTGATAGTCTCCCTTATGGTTTCCTTAAAGCAATGCTAAATGCTCAAATCTGAGGTCTCTCCCTGGCCTTCAGATTTTGCTCAGCTTTCTATGAGTGCTAACGAGCCTTCTGCCAAAGCTTACTCTTGCCATTATTGGAAACATACACAGGAGGCCAGCCACTGGGTAGAGGGGTGTAAGGGTGAGGCTCACAGATTCCTGGGGATGTCTCCAAACCTATTGAGGGGATTTACAAGTGAGAAGCCTCAGCAGCTTGTGGGCAGGCCTCCCAATAGGATCTGTGATGCCATTAGTAAGACCCACATCCCTTTGATATTATCTAGGCCCTGGTTTCTGTTCTCTCCTCTGCTCACCAACCCCCAGTTGTGCAGTTCTGGACTCAGTATTGTGGATAGGGTGAGTGAAAAAGTGGCCTTTTTGGCAATTTCGAACAGCTGAGGAAGCTGGGTACACGCTCTCATTTTCCCTCATAGGAGAAATCGCTGGCCTAGAAAGGTTCTCTTGGTACTAAGCTGTGCTTCCTTGAGGGAGGGATTATGAGGTTAAAGTCAAACTGTTCTTCTTACCATTTCTAATAAGTCCTATCTTAGATTTTTGTGTGTTTGTTTGAATAGTGTGCTGGAATTTCTCCACTAGACTTCTGGTCTTTTATAAAGGCTCTCATCTATGGGTGATTATCTGAGTCAGTGTTCTCTAGGGGATCCCAGACAGTGGCCATGAGTGGATGAAGGTAGTTCATGGGCCACTTCGGGGTCCACAGCTGATACTGAGGCCTGTATGCCTATTATCTAATGCATAGGTAGGCAAGGCTCCCCCCAAGTCCCTTAGCATATGGTGCTGGATCATATATCTTCCACAAAAGCACTTTTGTCCATGAGAGAATACTAATTGTTGTTGTTCAGAGGATAATACAATAAGGAGACAGTTTATTCATTCATCTTACTGATGTCACTGCAACTGCTTCTAAAGATGTTGGAGAAAGGGGGAAGGGAGAAAAAATCTAGATATTCTCTTCTTTCCATACTGCAGTCTTTTACCAGGACCTTCAATTGAACAGCTGAAAATAGGCTTTCAGCAATTTTTTTGGGGTGGTTAGGGGGCAATACAGAGTAAAGCAGAGGAAGCACAAACAATGGATTTGAGGGCAAACAGGCCTGGGATAGACATAAATATCTCCCATTCATTATCTAATAAAGAAGCATCCCAGCATGTAAGAAAGTCATAGAGACTGAATTTTGTCTCAAATAGAATAAAGTGTGTTTTCCTAATTTATCATTTTATTGCTATTAAATTTGACACCAAAGCTAGACAATCAAAATATATAAATCTTGATATATTATTCATTTTGACTCAGAGTGATCAAAATTGCTTAATCCCTGTACTTTCAACTCAGTCAATTGCTGTATGACCAATTA
Source organism: Pteropus vampyrus (assembly GCF_000151845.1). Taxonomy (NCBI): domain Eukaryota; kingdom Metazoa; phylum Chordata; class Mammalia; order Chiroptera; family Pteropodidae; genus Pteropus; species Pteropus vampyrus. The sequence continues at coordinate 10,449,344 of NW_011888789.1, forward strand.
CTAAGAGAGTTAAGAATGAGAAATTGATCATACTACAGTCAATTTATACCATCATATAGACCTGGTGTAAATTGTGATGAGTACTAACAATCTGAAAGATCAGAAAAAAATTTAAAATGACCTTGAACGTACTAGGATAAAGTTCAATGGCAAAAAATACAATGCTGAAATGTGCACAAAAAAAATGAGGCTGGAATGGGAGGCATTCTAACAAAATAAATATATTATCATGATGGGGGTAGGGGGGAGTGGCATCTGCCTCACGCAAAAGGAAATTGAAATAAAAAGCAATATGTTATTTTATGAACTATTATTTCTTTGAATATAAAGTAAACATGAAAACTAAAATAAAGAGCCCTCGAATACGACTTTACCCTGGCTTCATCTTCAGCTGATGAAACTTTACCTAGCTTTTAGGGTCTGGTTCAGTACCATTCTACCATGGGTTTTCTTTCTTCCCACCCTCAATTAGAATCTATTCTATAGCAATTTAGTTGTATTTATCATATGACACTTACTATATCAGATCGTTTAAAAGTCTTAATGTTATGAATTTGTAATATCTTGTATATTGTAAACTCCTTGAGGAAAGAGATTTTGGTCAATTCATTTTGACATCCATCACAGCATTTGTACAGTAAGTTCTCCATGAATTTTTATTTGAATGTCTAATAAACTATAGGATCGTACATTCATCATTCATTCATTCCACAGGTATTTAAACATTTACAAATGCTCCCAACACTAGATACTCCTACATAAAGCTTTAGAATGACTTCCAGTTTAGAATTTTTTTTAATAATTTAATTTATTTCACACACACACACATGTGTGTGTATATATATATATATACGTATATATATATATACATATATATACATGTATATATATATACGTATATATATATATATACGTATATATATATATATATACGTATATATATATATATACGTATATATATATATATATAGAGAGAGAGAGAGAGAGAGAGAGAGAGAAGAGGCCACATCAGAAGTATTCAGCTTTCAGCTTGATTTGTCACAAGTTGATTATAGTTCTATGACCAGCACTCAGATATAAAAATACAATTTTACCAATACCACAGAACTCATTTTATCTCTCTTCCAATGATTACCTGCTTGTCACAGGATAACTACCATTTTGACTTCTGTAGTTTTGACTGTCTTCATTTGCTCAACATTAAATTTTTAAGATTTTTCTATGTATGTAATATTGCTGTAAATTACTTATAATACTGTATAGTACTTATCATGTGATTATCATAATATTTTTGTTCATTAAACTGCTAATTGGAATTTTGGTAATTTCCATCTAGGGGTATTACGGCTCTTGCTGTTGTGAACATTATAGTACATGTATACATGCATATGTATATTTATGAAATGTATTACTAGAAGTAAAATTGTTTTGCATATGTTATGCACATGTTGCTGGACTCTATTCTGTTCAGTTGGCCCATTTGTCTATCCTTGCATCAGAGTTTTAGAATAAATTTTGATATTGGACAATTATCATGTCAAAGAACAATTCAGCTTTTTGGTTCTTTAAGATCACCTTGATATTCTTGGGCCTTTGCATCTTCACATGAATTTTAGAATCAGCTTTTCAATTTCTACCAAAAACTTACTTTTTAAAATAGCAGAATTATGTTGATTTCAGAGATTAATTGAGGAAAATTTGATATCTTTACAATACTTAGTCATCATTTCATTAATGTGATTCTTCCATTTCTTTAGTTCTACTAAAATTTTTCTCAAAAATATGTTGTAATTTTTAATTTTTAAGTTCTGCATAGCTTTCAGGAGACATTTTCCTAGGCATGTAAAGTTTTTTGATGTTATTATATATGCTATATTTATTTACCTATTTTGCTAGTATATAGAAATAAAATTGATTTTTAATATTGATCTAGTATCTTATGACCTTAGTAAATTCACCTATTAGTTATACTACATTTTTGAAAGTTTTTCTATGTATCGGCAGATTTTATATGTATAATCACATAATCCACCAGTAATGATAGTTTTATCTCTTTCTTTCTAAACATTTTGACTTTTGTTTCTTTTCTTACCTTATTGCACTGCTTAGGACCTCAAGTACAATGTTGAACAGAGTGGTCTACAGTGAGCACTCTTGTCTTGTTTCTATCGTAGGAACAAAGTCTCCTATAGTTCACTATGGAATATGATATTTGCTGTAGATTTATTTATTTTTAAAAAAATATTCTTTACTTCTAGTTTCTCAAAAGTCTTTTTTAGTTATAGTAGATTCTGAATTTTGTTAGTTTTTCTACATTCATCTTTATGACCATATGATTATCTCATTTGTTCTGTTAATGCAGTAAATTAAAAATATTAATTTTTGAATTTTAAAACAACCTTGTGCTTCTGAATACCCACGTTGGTTGAGATATCTTTTAAAATATATATTCACATATTATTGAATTTGATTTGCTAACATTTGTCAAAGATTTTTGCATTTATAATTATATAAGACATTGGTTTGCGATTTTCCTGTTTTGTAATATTCTCTGAAAAATTTTGAACCAAGATTATGTTAGCCTTATAAATAGGAGAAAACTATTCACTCTTTTTTATTTTTCTGGAAGAGTGTACAAAATTAGTAAAAACCATCCTCACAACATAAAAATTTAGCAAGTGTTTCATAGGGAAAACTAGCCAGGTATTTTTGTTCCCTCAAATTTCTAAATTTAGTCTACCACCACACAAACTCCCAAGATTTTACTACTTTTTAAATCTCCCCGAAAGGAGGCACTCAGCAAGTGCTATCATCAGCCCATGCCCAATATCGGTAAATGCTCTTACATGAAGATAGAGGCTGCATATGATCAAGTCATCTTGGAAATGTTCTATCTTCTGGATTTTTAGATGATCTGATCCTCATTGCTTTCATAACTCTTTGATACTTTAAAATGTGGGTTTTGGTAATATATCTGACATTTTCTGGTTGTTATTGCAGAAGCACTGGTCTAGATTTATGTACAACATTCTACCTATATGCAGAAGTACAGCCTGCCTTAGTTTTTCAAACAGATGGTGGTCTTTCATTTATCTGGAATCAAAGTTCGAGAAGACTCAAAAGAGTTCTTTACATCTTTTTAATGTTAAGGAATGTCACCCATTGATTTTTTTTTTAATTCAGAAAATAGTATCTGCTGACTTTAAGTATGTGATAATTATTGTGCTCTTATAAATTTCCAAATTGGATTGAAATAAGAATTTCCTTAGTTCTTTAAAACACAGATTAAAGGCCCTCAGTCCTGGAAATTCTCCCAAATGATTAGTTGGGGGCCTAGAAATCTATAATTTTTAATATACTCCCAGGAAATTCTAATACAACCCATCCACACAAGACATTTGGAAACTACTGAAATAGGCATAAAGTGATTAAACAGTAATGTTATAAGTCACTATCTTTATGATGAAATGCAGAAAATTTCATAGATTCTAAATAGGGGAAGATCAATTTTTAGTTCCTAACCTTAGTAGATAAGAAAATACAGATCTCTGAAAAAGGTTTAAAACCACTTCCCAATATCACAATACATAAAAGAAAGTTAAGATGATAGAAAGAATGTGAAGGCCAGAACTAAAGAATTATGACTGTGGTAAGTTTTCCTGGAGGCTGAAAATCCATTTCTAGGATTATTTAGAAAAGACTGAGAACTCTAGATGATTAGTTGATAAGGACCTTGAAATAAAAAGCAAACACTTCTGAGCAGACCAGATTTTGTGGAATGAGAACAATATTCATCACACAGAAGTGGGCCCACACTGGACCAAAATTGGTCTTGTAGCCCCTCTGTTGAATATTGCTATAACCATTATTTTAGTGAAAGGGAACTAAAATTTTATGTTAAAACCCTATTTTTGCAAGTAATTATATAAAATAAATTTATTTATATGGGACTTCATTTTAAAATATAGGTTTATTTTCAATAAATCATTTTTTATCTTCATAGTTCCAATTTTAAATCTTTTAAAGTATTTTTAAAAGTACATTTTTACTTGGTGATGCTCCCTACCTATTGAAATCAAGAGTTTGACAACCAGAAATGGCAAAAGAGGTAAGTCAAAGCAATTTTTACCAAATTTGCACTAAATGAAGCCTCACTTATGTGTGCCACACATTAGATGACACACTGGATATGTAGCCACTAATTCAATGGGCTCAGGATGAAAACATTTTATACTTGATATAATTTAACAGGTGTGACTGTGAATGTTTACATAGGATACTCTGAATGCAGATAAGTGAGTACCAAATTCTATTTGTTGGAGGAAGTAGAGCCAAGGAAGTTTCACTAAGGAGAAAATCTTTAATATATTTTAAAAGTTAAATAGGAGTAATGATAGGCAGATAAATTTGTGTAAGGAGGTTCAGGCCCAGGAGATAACATATAGTAAAAAATGGACACCTATAATGACATAGTGTGCTCTGAAGAAGTTTGATAGTCTCTTAGACTGATATATTAGGTATTAGTTAAGGTACAGACAGGGAATGAGGTTGAATAGTTTGAGAGATATTTGAGCTCAAGTGACTTTTTAAACAATGTTAATAAGTTTGAACTTTATTCTGAAGAGGAATTACAGCCATTGAAAGATTTTAAACAAAAGAATGGCATGAATACCTGTTTTAAGAACATCATTTGGAAGAAACATGGCAGAGTGAGAGACATCCCCAGATCGCTCCCCTTGAAACAACAATAAGTTGAAAATCTAACACTCAACAAAAAACACCTAACCTGCACACAAGCAAGTCTGAGTGAGGAATCTGTGAATAAGAGCTACACCAAGTCAGAACTATGAGAGTTGGGCGGTAGACTGGGAGAAACAAAGAGGCTGCCTCTTGCAGCCAGAGCTTCCTGCAGGGGGAAGGGTAGGGAACAAGGTAAGGTGAGTTTCCTGAACAGCTCTGCCTAAGAGAGCTGTGAGCTCCACGTGGCTGGCAGCAGGGCCCAGTCATCAGGGCAGAAAGCAGAGAAGTGGGAACAGCAGGGAAGCAACAGGTAATTATTATCAGCTGCGATTGCAAAACACAAGGCTGAACTACAGCCCCCACTCCTCAACCCAGAGGGCACCTCACCCCGTATCCCCTAAGACCAAACATCGTGGAGACCCAGGGGAATCTGAGCAAACACTACCGAAACTGTCGCTAACACCGACAGAGATTGAGACTGAGGGTAGCGAGCGTGATTGAATATTTATAAAGGAACAAAGGCATTATTAAGACTTTCTATAAAGCAGGGATCCAAGAGGCTTAGACTCCACCTACTGGAAACCAAAAGAAAAATGCCTTCTTTGCAACAGGCTAAAGAGAGATCTATAATTTATATAATAAATCTTCTTTCTGGGAAAAAAGCAGAATACACTTCCATTAATGCCCAGGTGGAGAAATAGTCCATTAAACACCATGAACAACCAAGGTAACAAGGCAGCTCAGAAAGAAAGAGAAAAATCTCCAGAAAATAAACTTAAAGACACAGAAATATGTGACTCAAACGACAGAGAATTCAGAATGATACTTCTGAAAAAGCTTGATGAGATCCAAAATAATTCATATCAACAATTACAGGCATTGAAAAAACAACTAGATCAGAAGAATGAGTTTTTTTAGCAAGGAGATTGAAATCCTCAAAAAGAACCAAATAGAATTTCTGGAGATGAAGAACAAAAAGATGAAGAATGAAAAAGCAAGCTTGGGAAATAGAGTTGACCAAAGGGAAGAAAAGATCAGTGATATCAAAGACAAAAATCTAGAAATCAGAAGCAAGAAGAGAGAAACTGAATTGTGAAAAATAATGAAAGAGAAATAAAAGAACTAGCTGATACAGAGACAATCATCTGAATGGAAAAATATATTTGCAAGCAATGCCTCCAATAGGACCTAATATCCAAACTATACAAAGAACCCATATAACTCAATAACAACAAAAAATCAAACAATCCAATTAAAAAATGAGCAGAGGTCTTGAACAGACACTTCTCTCTAGAAGACATACAAATGGCCAACAAACATATGAAAAGATGGTCAGCTTCGCTAGCTATTAGGGAAATGCAAATCAAAACCACAATGAGATACCATCTCACACCTGTTAGAATAGCTATAATCAACAGGACAAGTAATAACAAATGCTGGAGAGGATGTGGAGAAAAAGGAACCCTCATACACTGCTGGTGGGACTGCAAATTAGTACAGCCACTATGGAAAACAGTATGGAGATTCCTCAAAAAACTGAGAATTGATCTACCATATGATCCAGCAATCCCTCTACTGGGTATTTACTCCAAAGACTTGAAAACCCATATGCAAAAAGATATTTGCACACTGATCTTCATAGCAGCATTATTCACAGTGATCAGGACATGGAAGCAACTGAAGTGTCCTATGATAAATGATTGATTAAAGAAGCTGTGGTATAAATACACAATGGAATATTACTCAGTCATAAGATGAAATACTGCCATTTGCAACAACATAGATGGACCTCGAGATAATCATGCCAAGCAAAATAAGCCAAACAGAAAAAGTTGAGAACCACATGATATCACTTACATGTGGAATATAAACCTTAAATCAACAAACAGAATAGGACAAACAAACAGAGACTCATGGACGTGGACTATAGACTAGTGGTTACCAAAGGGTAGAGGGAGAAGGACGGGGAGAAGGAAGATGGGATACAAGGGGTCAAATATGTGGTGACAGAAAGAAATCTAACTATGGAAGAGGAACACACAATGCAATATATATATGCCTTACTGTGAAATTGTACACCTGATACACAGGATTTCATTAACCAATGTCACCATAATAAAAATAAATTAATTAATAAATCAAAATTAATTAATTAATTACTTAATTGGGGGGAAAAAGAACATTTTTGGTCAGTGTGTAATATGGTTTAGGAAGGGGAGATCCTAAAGTCAAAATAACAATCACAGTTACATTCCAAGACTGTAATTCTAAATATGTAGAGGAGGAGATGGATTTTAGAGACATATTAAAGATATGGTTTATAAAACTTAGTCTCTGATTTGCTGAGAAGAAGTGAAAAAAAAAAAAAAGAGAAAAGTTGAGAATGACCCTAGGTTCTGGTTTTATTAGCATTATTGTGAAAATAACCAAGACAGAAACTATGTGGGGAGTCACAGATTTGGAGGAGAAAAAATAAGTTTAGATATAGTTTGAGAAGTTTGAGATTTCTACTCAGTATCCATGAAGATGCAAGACAGGATGACAAAAACATCAATTTCAAGATTCTAATAGATTTGGGTAGCAATAAAGAAGATGGAGTCATCAGCACATATGTAGTAGTTAAAAACACAAATAAAACATGTAGGAACCATAAAGAAAATGAAAGAAGCAAGAAGTTCAAGGATGGAATCATGAGAAATTTTGATGTTTTGTGATGGACAGAAGAAAAGAAGCCATCGTAGTAGAAACTTCTGAAAATTTATGATCATAGAAGTAGAGGAACTACATGAAGTGGATACTAAATAAGGAGATCATGAGAACAAATAATGCTGAAGGATCAAGTAAGGTAAGTAAAGTTTAACAAATGACAAATATGTCACGGATTTCTTATCTTCCAACATTTTTCCTCCCCTTCTTCATGGTGATAAGTGGCTGTCTAGAATTAACATTATATTTTCTTAGCCTCCAGTGCTGCTAACTGTGGCCAAAAGGACAATGTTCTTGCCAAGGAGGTGTAAAAATAATTGTCTTATCAAAATTTGAAAAGCAGCTGAAGTAGGCTTTTTGTCTTCTTTTTTGTTTATTTCATTCTTTTCTCTGTTTGAAGTGAAGATCTGATTACTGGAGATGGAGCAGCCATCTTTGACTACAGTATGGTCCTGTGAATGGTGGTCATGCTAGCAGAGCCATAGATCCAGTGTCCCCAAAGATTCATGGAGCAGCTCTGCCATACTGTCTTCAGATTTCCCTCGTTAAGATTACATCTTGAGTAAGAAATACATTTCTATATCATTTGTGCCTCTTTACTTTATGTTTTAATGTTACTTGTTGAGTTTAATTACTAATATGAGATCACTGATGAATTTTATTGGAGAACTTTTCATGAAATAATAGGCATGAGCCTTATCTCTCTACATTATTCAGAATGGTAGGTGAGTAAGTAAATGCATAAGTGACATCTACTCTTCCAAGAAATTTGTTAGTAAAACTATGGTAAAGCTTCTTTACATCATGAAGTCATTTTAAATGGTGCTTAAGTAATACAATAACAAGGAATATTGCTCATGATACAGCATTTTTAGAAAAGGGGGATACAATAAATCGCATACATTGCATGATACAACAACATGAAAGAACCCTATTCACTGGGGGGGAAAGACTCAAAATAATACATCAATCTGTTAAAAATAGTGGTTTTTGAAGAAAGAGACTACAATGATGTTTATTTTCTTACAGTATTTAATATGCCAGACTTTATTTAATAAAATTACCATTTTTTATTTAAAATGAAATTGCTATTGAAGATATTGAGAGAGAGAACACTGACAAAGAAAAAATAAAGATTTTCTAATTAAGAAAAAATATTTTCTGGGGCTGAAGCTGACAATTGAGAAATTAATATTTAGTGCTACCAATCAACATATGGTGAAATTATCCCGAGTATCATTCTATATCCCTGGTGAAGGAACAGGGATGTCCAGTGGCTAGAATTACCAGGGCTATGGTAATTCTAAACTATGAACACACTTTTTGAAAGGGATGAGGAAGTTGTGATTAAAATAATGGACTTTTGGGATTTGATTAAGCAAGGAAAAGAGTGAAGCCAGAAGACTGATTGACTTCTTTGGGGCTCTAGCCCCTCTGAGGCTTAGATCAGATATAATGTAGGTGAAGAGGCAAGAGTTGAAAGGGTTATAATGATAAGAGAGTAGGTTTTTGAATTTAAGATTTCAAAGGTGTATGAGTTCTGATGATTACACTTTGTGATTGTGACCCTGGTCTAGGCTGCGGTAGCAGAGTTCTGCATTAAGGTAATTGGATATCTGTTAAATTCATTAACTCTGTGATTAGTCATAATGTTTTAATGGGGCTTACAATTTCTTTAATAAGGGTGTAAACCAAGATATAGTATCACAAATATGAAGAGATATTTGAGAATAGGTGCAGTATCTAATAACTTTCTGTTTCCTAATAAATGATTAATCATTCACTATCAGTTATTGACTGAAAATTGAAAGAGAACCTTCAATTATGAAAACTCTTAAAAAACAATGTTGAGAAAGTATTGCTAAAAGAAAACCCAAGATGTATAACGAAAACGTACAAATACCATTTCAAAATTTCCATTTATAGCTTTAGTCAGGTATAAATGCATTTTTCTGCTTATCATAAATGAAATATATTTATTTGACTACATGAGTTCTCTTAAACTGATTATGAAATTCTTGACTTTGCTTTTATACTGTCAAAATATTACACAGTGTTTGGCACATTATGGATGCTCAATACATTTCTGTTATATGAACGTTTTTCCCGACATGGTGCTAAAAACCTATATTCCTGCAACTTGCAATCTGAAAATCAGTCATTCAGAACAAATGGTTTTACATTTTCAATCATAGATTATGTTCAAACATAAGTAGAGGGCTTATTAGTTGGAAATGGAAAGAAAGTGTTCACTGACAACAGGTTGGGAACTAAATGGTTTTATATGCTCTTTGCAAGCTTATAGATTCTGTGAGTCTGTAACAACTAGTTGTTTGCTTTTCTTTATGGGTTAATATGGTCATGGACCCCATCTTTTCTCATTGTACATTGTAGAGCTAGAAAATATGTCAATTACCAATAGTACATCTTATTATACAACTATAGAACCTCAGGGTTCAAAGAAACATTAAATGTCACCTCTTGAAAATCAAGTTAAACAAGAGAAACTCTAGACACAGACCAAGAAAGATAACTTCTCAATTCTCAGTTCTTTTCAGCATTATTAGAGTCCTATGGTCCTATAATACTTTTTATCCCTTCTCACGTTGATAAGGTGTTGAGACATTAGTAATAAAAAAAATAGATAAAAATGATAATATTGTTAATTAGAGACATTACCTTTAGATGTGGTCATAATGTACATCCTATTATTCACCTCTGAATTGAATTTCTTCCCCCAGATTGAAAGGCTTTGGCCTTGAAGGCAGAATCTGAACTTGTAAACTTATCATATGGTGGGGAACATAGCAAAATGCATATTCACGGCAAGCAAGCTGAAGTTGAGCACGAAGAAACTGAGTTAAGCATGTTCCTGGTCTTCTAAACACATCAATAATGTAAGTGACTCCTCCTCTTTGGGGAAGGAAGTATGAGAGAGTTCTTCCCATACTTTGCTCTTGGAGGGAGTGGAGTAGAAATTCCCTCCTACCACAGGTACTAGTCTTCTCTCTTTACAATACCCAGTGCCCGGATGCTATTCTAAGTAGCACAAGGACTTTCAAAGGATCACCCTATGCAGTACAGTATTTGCTAAAAATATCTAATGATTTCCTCTTTTCCTTATCTTATTTCCCATTTTCTTTCAGCTCGGCTCTATATGCTACCAACAGAAATGGCTGATCTGTATTTTGGGTAGTGTGTTCCACTCTTCATAAGTAAAGTATTGTACGGTACCTCTGGAGATCTTCCTCCAAGACTTTATGGAGACTATTGGGAAAGACATTTAAGGGAAAGTAATTCATAATAAATGCCCTCAGCTCATATATTAAGGCAGCAGATTACATTGAGGAATCAGTCTTGCTAGGCGAGTTGCTCTTTTGGCTCCTTATGTAGCCTAGCTACAATACCTTTACTATGAACACACTCTTTTTGAAGAGGCTGTTTTTCTCTCCAAACAAAAGATATTTATTTTAGGGATTCAAATTCCTGAAGCCCATTTATACCACCTCACCTCATTGATGATTATCTGGTTCTTCCTGCTTGCTTCATAGCTAGGAATCCTTAAATCAGAAGTCACAAGCGCAAAAATCTACAGATGCCATGAAAACAATGTAAATGAGCAAAGCAGAAAGGTGGATTTTATAAACAAATAATGGGGATTGTGGAAACTAGAAAGTACATGCCCCATTGAAAGAGGTAGCTGCTACACCATGTTACAGTTTGTCATGATTTTACAATGTAAACTATTGTCATTCTATCTTTTCATTTTGAAAAGGAAGCTGAGAAACTCAGACTTTCATGTGAAGTCCTTTAAATATGAAGTATACAAATAAAACTAATTTAAAATAAAGAACAGATTATTTTTACCACACTAATATAAAACAAATAAATATCAAATAAAACAAAACCCCAAACTAAAATACTCAGACTGTATATGGCCCGTAAGCTATGTATTTACAGCTGTCCTCTCTGTATTACATCAATTGACTCTTGACTCACCTGCTCTTGTTTTTGTTACATAGGGTCCAAGCATGCCCCCTCCCTGATAGTCTTCTTTGTCTGTCATGTCATTGCCCCGGTCCCATTACTATGAATTGTATTTGCAGAGCCAAGCTTCCCTTCTGGCTCTTTCTCAGAGTTCCAGAATCAGGAAAAATCTATTTCATATTAAATTTTGGCTTTTAAAGAGGATATGCATTTTCATAAAGTAAGCCATGGAATTTCATTTTTAATTTTTTTTAACTTGGGCCTAGTATAGGCAGAGTAGAAAGGATTCAGGTTAGCTCTAAGAGTGAACAAATCCTTGATGAAATCCTCGATGAAAAGTCTGATAAACACAGCTTCTAATCTTGTCTGTCATTTCTTAGCAGCATGAACATATTCAAGCCCCTCAGCTCTATTGAGTTTTCAATTTTTCATATGCAAAATGAAGATGCTAATAAAGAACTTAATAAGGATTAAATGGAATAGTATATAAGAAAGTACCAAGAAAATCATTAAATGTTATTGAAACATTGAGCATTATTATGATTGATACTTTTAATATTTAAATCTAAATTTGCCTTGAATCTCTTTTGTTTTATTGAAATTACTTAGTTTTCTTTTTTATCTTACAGAATGGAATTAACAAAAGACCATATGAAAAAGGAAAAACTAAATCTCAAAGCAGGGTCAAGTTTTAGTACAATGTAGTGATCTAGTATAATATTTTCCTCAATATTTCATTCTTACAACAGATATATATTGAATGCTTGCTATGGACCAGACATTGTTCTAGGCACTGGATATATAGAAATGGACATGACAGGAAAAGGCTCTGCCCTCATGGAACTTAAATTTCTTATTGGGGAGACAGATCATAAACACTAAAGCAAATAAATACAAAATTTAATGTGGTTTACATGCTTTAAGTTCAAATAAAGCAGGATATAGAAATAGAAAGTGACGATAGGAGAAAGAGGAGCTCTTTTAAATAGTATAGTCAGGGAAAACCTCTCAGGGCAAGTGACATTTGAACAGAGATGTGGCTGAATTGCAGGAATAAGCCATGCAGGTGTCTGGGGGGAAAGTTTTCAAAGCAGAGAAAGTGGCAAATTCAAAGTATTAAAGTCGGGAATAAGCATGGCATATTCAAGGAGGAGGAAAAAAGCCCACTGTTACTAGAACAAAGTGAGAGAAGAGAAATTGTAGGAGTTAAGGTATAAAAGTTGGAAAGGCATGATTGTGCTGTGCTCTATGGATCACAGTATGAATAATGGTCAAATATGTGGATTATCTTCTGAATATCCTTAGGTTTGAGCTGGAGTAAGGTCACTTTAGCGGCTAGATGAAGAAAAATTGATTTTAAGGGGACCTGAGTGAAAGAAGGGAGTACAGTCTGTGAGAGATGTGATGCTGGCTATAACTAGAGTTGCAGCAGTGGAGGCAAGATGACATGGTAAGATTCAGAATATAGTGTGAAGGTGGAACGAATAGGACCCACTGGTGGATGACATGTGTGAGTAAACTAGAGAAGTGTCATTTATGGGTGACATCTAGATTCTGGGCCTGAATTATTGGGTGAATGTTATTGCCAGATAATAGGAAGGAAAACCTAGAGGAAAAGCAGATAGGAAGAAGATGCGGAATGAAAATAAAAAGATGTTTCAGACATGTGGCATGTTAAATTTGAAATTCCTATTACACATTCAAGTGGAAATACCAAGTAGGAAGCTGGATGCTTACATCCAGAGCTAAAGAGTAAGGTTAGGACCGGTGAGATAGATAACATTTAAAGCCACAGGACTAGATAAAATCATATAGGGAGTGAATGAACTTAGGAAAAAAGAGACAGACTCTTGAGTGCTCCTACCTTAGATAATCAGGAAAAAGAAGGCCAGCAAAGAGGACAGGAAAGGAGCATCCAGGGTGGTAGAAGAAAAGAAATTAAATTATGCTGTCTTGGAAGCAAAAAGAAAAGTAAGGAACAATTGAATGTGTCAAATGTTTCTCACAGGTAAAGTAACATTGCATTGACGAAATGGAGGTTGTTAAGAGATCTTAACAACCAGGGAATTAACATTGCATTGACGAAATGGAGGTTGTTAAGAGATCTTCGAAAAGGAGTTTTAATTAGTGCTGGTGTAAAGTCCTAATTGGAATAGGACAAAAAGAGAATAGGTAAGGAGAAAAATGGTGACAATGACTACAGACAACTTGTTGGGGGCTTATTTTTCCTATAAATATGAACAGAGAAGTAAGTGGTATGAGGAATTTTAAGCAAGGTGTATGAAGTTTTTATCTATGTAGATATAGCAAGTGAGTAAAGGAGATAGGACAGGACACTACATTGAGGACATAATGAAATTGATGAGCAAAAATTATAACAGAAATTTCAGAATACATGAGTACAGAATACAGTTTCATGAAAGTAAATGAAAGAAAATTTGAACCTGACTATGTTTGTAAGCAAAGGTGATCTATTCTATTTTAAACCTAAATGGAACCTTTGAATGCTTCCTCCATGGTAAGGTGGTCTGTATAATAACCATGGTTATCTTAGATTTATCAAAGTCCTTGCTTTTTCCTAAATTTAGAGGGAAAGCATTTGTTCTTTCACCACTAAATATGATGTTACCTGTAAGACTTCTTGTAGATGGCTTTTTTTCAGGTTGAGGAAGTTCTTTTCTACAAGTAGTTTGCTGAGACATCTGATTTTAGAAGGATAGTAGATTTCGTTAAATGTTTTTCATTCGTTTATTGTGATAATTGTGTGGTTCTGCTCTTTAAATTTTAATGTGGTAACTATATCGATCAAGTTTTCAAATGGTAAAGCAACTTTGCATTCTTGAGATAAACCCCTTTGGACATAATGTGCTATCTTTTCATTGTGTTGCTGAATTTGATTTGCTAAAATTTTGTTTTTCATTTGTATTTTTTCATTTATGTTTATGAAAAATATTGATAGGCTTTTTTCCCCCCTTCTAATACTTTTATCTGGTTTTGGTATCAGAAAGGAGTGAATGAATTAGAAATTATTTTTAAAAAAATTTTCTTCTGTAAGTTTTCATGTAGAATTGGTATTATTTATTTCTTAAATGTTTGATAGAATTCCTCAGTGAAACTACCTGGGTCTAGAGTTTTCTTGGTGACAAGATTTTTAACTATTCAATTTATTTGCTAGATATAGAGCTATTCAAATTACCAATTTCTTTTTGAGCCAGCTTTTCTAGTTTGTGTCTTTCTAGTCATTTGTTTTTTGTGTGAGTTGTCACATGTATTGACATATTGTTTTTTTCATAATATTACATTAATATCCTCTTCATATCTGAAGAATCTGTAGTAATAATGTAGGAGGGAGCATGTGAACTAAATGTTAAACTTTCAGACATGGCAATGTGCTGATCAGCCCTATGGCCAGACCATGAGGAAAACTACAGAACAAAGGAAGATTCATACTGGGACTACTAACAAAACATTTCCCCCTATCATAAAGGGAAAACAAAGTCTTTAAGTCATAAAATCATGAAGAACCTAAAGATCAAATGCTGGGGATTGCCAGCAGGCATTCTAGATATATATATTCATCTTTCATACTACATACACTTGCTCTCACTCTGTATACCCATATCGCCAAAGGAAAATAGGTAAACAAAGTCTTTAAACTCTAATTCCTAGAAACTAAGAATGATATATAAACTGAATTCTCCGAACACTCCAGGTCCCTCTCATGGTCTTTTCTGTTTTTCGGTCCCTCTCATTGTCTCTGTCTCTCTGAGTGTCTCTCAGGCTCTCTCACACTTTGTTCTGATAAACTTTCCTTTTGACTCTAACTCTGGAGTGTGCTTGAATTCTTTCCTGTGCTGAGTCAAGAACTCTTGGTGCAGGGCTCGAATCTCCATTTGGGGGGATTTGCCCTGTCCTGCATCAGTAATGTCACCTTTCTCATTCTTGATATTGACATTTTGTATCTTCTCTCTTTCTCTAGACCAGTCCGGCTAGAGGTTTATCATTTACATCAATCTTCTCAAATAACCAATATTTTACTATTTTTCTATTACATTGCTTTTTGTTCAGACCTTTATTCTGTTTCCTTAAAGTTTTGTTTTTCTAATTAACTTACAATTTTATTTTCTCACTTTTCCACAGAATCATCTAAAAATGTTTTATTTATTTTTTAAATTAATTTATTTTTATGATGACATTGGTTAACGAAATCCAGTGTTTCAGGTGTACAATTTAACAGTAAGGCATCTCTCTCTCTCTCTCTCTCTCTCTCTCTCTCTATCTAGATATAGATATAGCATTGTGTGTTCACCTCTCATAGTTAGATTTCTTTCTGTTGCCACATATTTGACCCCTTTTACTCAATCTACCTCCCCCACCTCTCTCCTCTTTACCCTCTGGGAACCACTAGTCTATTGTTCATGTCCAAGAGTCTCTGTTTGTTTTGTTCTTTAGGTTTAATTTGCTCTTTTCAAAGGTTCCCCCCAACCCCATGGAAACTAAAGTCATTAGGTTGAAGCTTTTCCTTTTATCTAATATAATTGTAAAGCTATAAATTTCCATCTAAGTACTGTCTTATATGCATCCCATAGATCTTGATATATTGTGCTTTCTAATTTCAGAGAAATTAGGGAAATATTTGGGGATTTTATAGATAGTTGTTATTTATTTCTAATTTATTTCCACTTTGGTTGGGTTCCTTTTGTATGTAAGTAACCTGAGGCTCAGAGGATGTGCTTTATGTTTTCTTTTTGTCCCTGAATATTCATTCCTTACTCTCTACTTTGATTAGAGCCTTGGGAGGCTATGTGTGTAAATTGCAATAATGAGCTCTCTTTTGCCTCCGCATTTGCCTTTACTTAGATTTTGATTTTTTAATGGAGAGCACTGACAGGAGACGGGAGGGACAGAGGTGAGGCATATATGACCATGATACTAATTCCTCTAGTATGCTTACAGAATCACTACTCCTATCCTAATTGCTTACCTTGCACAAAGGTCTGTCAACATGCTCCACAAACCTTTCTCTGCTTTGATGACTGTTCTCGTGTTTTGCCTTTTAGGACTATTCAAGGAATCAATCCTATAATTACTAGTCTCTGAACATTGCTCTGTCTCTTAGGGGTTGTAAATAGCCCCTGTACTAAATTTCCTCAAATTATCCCAGTTTGAACATGCCATCTGCTTCCTCTGGGACCTTGCCTGATACAGAGAGGACTTAGAAGGGTAGAAGACCTATTCTTAAGGAGCTAACAGGAGAAACAAGCCATATATTCTACAACCAATTGTTAATTATCTTTACTCTATCTGTAAGTGTCAAAGGAGTGAAACGGTCATTAATGGCTATAGGGATTCCAGCATGAAAAAAAGAATTCCAAATAACAAATCTATTCTAAGTTCTTGTCTGATTTTGGAATACTTTTTCTTTGTTTCCTAGGTAGAGAAAGTTCTAATCCAAATTGCAAACTAGGTAATAAGAAGAATTCCCAAAAGAGATGGAATTCAGACAGGCAGTTGAAACATGTAGTGTATTCAAATAGGCAGAGAAATTATATGCTACTCTGGAATTGTTCTCTAATTGTTTAATGTATATGTTTTATTTCCCCAAATATGTACATTTTCTGAAATGTTTTATAATAGCACTATGTGACTTATTTCCTCCATCAGAGGATAGAACAAGCCTGTTGGGAAAGCCAGCCACTTTCTCATGTCATTCGGCTCTGTCCTGCCTGGGATGTGAATTATCCCTTTGTCCATTGTATCCGTGCTGTACACGCTACCTGAAATTAGTCACTTAGCAGCTCTCTCAGTTATCAGATTGACTCACCTGTCTCGGAGCTTATGTTCAAGTAACCCTTATTTTACTTAATAATGGCCCCAAAGGCAAGACTAGTGATGCTAGCAATTTAGATATGGGAAAGAGAAGCCTTAAAGTGCTTCTTTTAAATGAAAACTTGAAAGTTCCCAACGTAATAAAGAAAGAAAAATACCGTATGCTGAGGTTGCTAAGATCTACAGTAAGAATGAGTCTTTTATCTGTGAAATTGTGAAGAAAAAATAAATTTATGCTAAATTTACTGACTCAGCTCAAATGACAAGTTACAGCCACAGTGTATAAGTGCTTAGCTAAGATGGAAAAGGCACTAAATTTGTGGGTAAAAGACAAGAACAGAAAATGTGTTCTAATTAATGATAACATATTGCACCAAAAAGCATTGAACCTATATGAAAACTTCAGCAAGGGATCCCCTGAAACTTGTGACCACATTCACATAACTTTTATTAGAGTATATTGTAATAATTGTTCTATTTTACCATTATTGTTATTATTGTTAATCTATTGCTGTGTCTAACTTATTAATTAAACTTTATCATATTTATACACGTACAGGAAAAACATAGTGTATATAGGGTTTTGTTCTATCTGTGGTTTCAGGAATCCTCTGGGTGTCTTGGATAAACGGGGACTACTCTATTATTATTGAGTACTGTTCAGGAAGCTTTGAAGTGACACTTTATTTATTTATTTATTTATTTATTTGAAGTGACACTTTAATAAATATCGATGGAGTAGTGGAATAATGGTTAAGTGAATGCTTCCATAGACAACATATAAATTTCTACAAGAGAACACTTATAGGCTGAAATAAATTAATGTGCACAGGCTGTCAGATATTGAGACTACAGGAAGTTAAGGTTTAGGGGTGAAGAGAGAGACAAATATGTCAGCGATGAGTGGTTATCTTGGAAATGCACTAAAATGTAGACCCATGCAAATGAGTTGTTACTTTATTAATTACCATGAAGCAAAAACAATCAAAAATATATTAGTGTTTCAGGTGAGCTAAATATTTTAAATCCTTTAAAACTTACTCAACATATTTTTGAAGAAGAGGGTGAATGCTATGGGAGGGGGGTGCACCTAGAAAAATGATTGCTGTAGTTAGCACTTGGCTTCTCCTTTTTACCTCATGGAGTTCATCTTTGGTCTCAAATCGCATCCCAAATCACCAGCCCAAAAGCTTTCAGTTAACTGGCCTCATTCTCCTTGAAAGGGAACTAGGACTACCTGTTGTTATTCAAGCATGTCTCTTAGAGATCTTAATTCAGTACCCTTAAGACATTCAGACTCTCCTCAAAAAGAAAGACTTCTAGGAGACTGTTATTAATGAAGACAAGCCTGAAATACCACTTTGAAATACCACTTTAAAGAATAGGAATTGATTATATAAATGGCATTAAGCCACTTGGTACCTGTAGACATTGTGAATAACAATTTTCCAGTTCCATTTTTATAATAACCTTTTTTCACATTGATATGCTATTCTACTTGTATCATATTTAAAATTCCACATGTATGTTGATTTTTTCATGGGCTCTCTATTTTATTCTATATCATTTGTCAATTTGTTTCTGCATTATGCACAGTCTTAATTGCTGTAGTTTCATCATAAATTCTGATAAATGACAGGACATGTCTTCTGTCTTAGCTGTCTTTAGACTTGTCCTGATTATTGTTGGCCCTTTATAGTTCCATAGACTTTTAAGAATCAGCTTTATTTAAAGTCTCATTATAACTTTGGCTGAAGTTTCATTGAGTCCATAAATCAATTAGGCGTGAATTGACATCTCCTTGATATGTTTCTATCACAAATATGATCTCTCTGATTATTTTGGTCTTCTTGAATGTCTCTCAGTGGAAACTTAAATTTTTTTCTCAGGCCTTATATATCTTTGGTTAGATTTATTCCTAAATATTTAACAGTGTTACTTACTATGTCAACATCTTTATTTAAAAATTTATGCTTTCTTATTTGTTATTGATGTAGATAAATATAATAGAATTTTATATTTTGTCTTTTAAAAAT
>NW_011888789.1:10469151-10473764 GCF_000151845.1 Pteropus vampyrus
AAAAGACCATAATGATGTAACATATTTTACTTATTGCATTGATAACAATTTTCAGATGTCTAAAGATACCAAGTATTAATATGGAAATCAATTATCAATTGCTGGTAGGAATATAAACTGATATAACATCTTTGGAAAAACGGTATTATATTGGAAAGTTGAACAGTTACGTATATTCCAACCTACAATTTAACTTTCATATATACACTCAAGATAAATAATTGCGCGGGACAAAGATGTGAACAAAAACTTTTACATCATCACTATTCATAATAGTAAAAACCTGGAAACAACCTTAGGTTGTTTAATGAATAATTAAATTAAGTTATAATATATTTAAACAATGGAATATTATAGAGCAGTTAACTGAATCAAGCCCATGTATTCACTGCAACATGGATGAACCTTACTAATTTAATGAAAGTAAAAAAAAAAAATTAAATCTCACAATACTATAAACAGCATAATAGTCTTTTACAAAATTCAAAAACACGTAAAATTAAAAATATATTGTTATATTTTTCTAGTTAAAGTGTAACTCACTTTAATATATTTGTAAAACTATTAAATATCAAAGAGAATAATTAACACAAAATTTGAAATTATATTTATTTTGAGGTGGAAGGGGAGACAGGGTAACAGGATTGGGAGGAACATGAAAATAGAAAAAAATTTACTGTCAGAGTTCTTATTATTGGGTTGCATGGTGAATTCTTAAATATTTATTATGTTATTAAAATTAATAAGTAAACTAAATAAATTAATGTCATGTATGGATATCAATGATAGGTTATCATGAACTGAGGACTGTAATCCAATTCTGTACATCAGTGGTTCTTTAAAATCATATATAACAAGAATACCTGTGAGCTGGAATTAATTACTATGCAAGACTTCTCAGGGAATAGAGTATAAGGATGAAGAGATAAGACAAGTACTTTAGTGACAAGTGCCATGGAAATGCACTGATGCTTGGATAAATACACTTCCTCTCAAAACAAATTGTGAGATGTATCTTTCTTGGTCATTGTTGGGGGAAGATTAGCCAAAATTATCTATTCCTGATTCAAAGAATTTGACTGTTACTATGAATCCTAGATTTTATGGAATCCAATGGTTAAAAAGATTCTCTGACAATTCTTTATAACTGCTTAAATGATGTGACCTTTTAACTTAGCTATTATGATACTCTTTTCTCAGATTCATTTTTTCATTTTTGTCATCAGAGTTTTGGTCTTATGGTGATATATAATTTAACTTAGAGATGTAATGGTACTGTCTTATGGATTTCCTGGTTAATTTTATTAGTAAGGTTGTACCCGCATATTTTTCTAGTTAAAGTGTAACCTCACCCTTTTTTCTCTTAGAGCCCTAAAGCACTTGTCAAAGTCACATTGGTGAGTCAGGGGAAGGAGTCAGGGGAAGGGATCAGTAGACATGGAGGGCAAGGCATAGCATAGAGAATCAAGAGGTGTTGGAGGCTGAAAGGATGTTAAATGTCTTATAAATGAGAAAATTAAAGCAGAGAGAGATGAAAACAGTTGCCGTAAATCACACAATTGATTAATTCAAAGGTATATTTGTTGTGGCTCGTGGCAGAGCCAGAACCAGATCCCACCACTCTTGGCTTTAGACTAATGCACTTCTTATTTCACCATGCTTCTCTTCACTGACCACGTGTGCCCAAGAGAGGGAGCCAATTTTTTACTACTCCTTTTATGTCTCAAAGTTTCTAATGTATACTCTCTTAATACCCGAGATTCCACTTCACAGGAGAGGTATTAGGTTGCTTTTAAATCTTCTATAGGATCTCTTCATAGCCTGAAAGAACAGGGTATCTCGGTTCTTGTTGCCAAGGGACACAAGAAGGGTTATCATCAGGTGCCACGTACAGAGTTCCCAAGGAGCTTACTGAGCCACCTAAATTGAATTGCTGCTAGTGGTGAAAGGTGGGGCAGAAAGTGGTAGACAACAAAGAAAACACTTTTGTGGAATTGTGTAGACAGAACATGAGATTTCTATGGTACCTCCCACCATGAGTCTATTTACCTGCATTTTGCCTAAGACTCGTATAATAAACTGATTGCCTAGAATATTTAATTTTGTCACAAAGTCACTTGAATTTGTGTTCTTTGAAATGTGCCTTCTTTCTAGTTGGTTTCTTTGCAGCCTGCCTTTTAATTAAACTCCTAATATATCTATTTAAGACCTCCCCAGACTGATTAATCAAGTGCACCAGGAAACTTAAATTCTATCATAAAACATTTACTAATGTGTAAGGGGGGATTATTAAATTGCTGTTTTATTAACAAAATTGACAAAGATCAGTGATGAAGAGTGAGCATACTTGAGTTGTGTGGCAATATGCTCATCAAATTAATGAAGCGAATGTTTTATGCTATGAAGTAGCAACAGAACTTGACAAGACTCATGGCTTTGCTCATTGACTCTAACAGCTGGAATGATCGTTCTTAACATTTCACGAGGTTTGGCAGTACTATATTACCCTTGTCACACTTAAGGAAGGAGGGAGAGGCAATTAAATTATTTTTCCACTGTTGGTGAATCCCAATAAAACACAATGTTAAGAGCTGAATGCTCCCCCAGCCACACTTTATGTAACTACCAATGCCCACCCCCCACCATCCATACTACAATCAGATATCCATTGTAAATCTTCTTGCTGTTTTTGGTACCTTTTTGGGGGAAGAAAGAGAAATCAACAGGGACTGACATTAATTTTCCCAGGAAGAAAGAAAATAAAAGTGTAAAGCATTGACACACAATTTGTTAATGATTCTGAATTCATAAACTAATGGGATCGAAAACAGAAAGCAGAGACTTATTCTGAATTAATTAGAGATGAATAATATCAATGAATGTTTTCAGTGACAATAAAGACTGGCTTTTTATCAGAAGAAATGGCAGACAATAATCTAGCTTTTTAGTTTAGGGTTTTTTTTTGTTTTTTTTTTTTTAAGTATCTGTTGCCTGGCTACTTCTGTTGTTTGGCCAAATATTTGGACCTCCATGTGTTTTAATTCCACTCAGATAGGCAAAAGGAATCAGATGGATTTGAGAACTGAGTCTCTTTTGCGTCTATGAGGGTCCTCTGGAGATCAGATGAAAACAGGCTGCTCATTTTGGGGGGATTACAAAGTTTCAGAAAAACAGGCAACATGGTACTACAAAGGTAATCTTGCTTTTGATATTTCAGCTGTTCTACTCTTTCACTATTTACCTCCAAACATCCTTTATTAAATTAAAGGAAAAGAAAAACTGTCTTTTTCTTATATAGTTTTTCTTGGTTGATATGGGTAGGTCCAGCCTCAGGTCTAAATCAGATCTAACCTCAAGGTTATGTGTGTGAAGCTTGGTCCGAAAACTAAGTGTTCCCCCGCCCCGCCAGGGTAAATGATTATAAATGTAAATTTCTACTCCCTGTGGGGATGCTTGGCTGAGAAGGATTTCTGGGCTTGGCACAGCTTAGTGGTAATTATCTAGACTTGAACACAGTTTTTGTTTCAAGGGGAAAGACATTTGGCAGCAGCTCCTGCAGGCTTTAAAATGCCACATCGCTTTTTCCCAGGGATGCCAAAACCTCTAATTTCCAGACATAAAATGTTAATGCTCTTCTTTCACCCATATTCTAGTCCTCACTGGTTCTGAGAAACAGGTATGGCTTTTTCTGGGACACTCTCATCACAGGAAACCACAGAGCTTACAACCTGGCAGAATTTCTCTCAGTGCCAGTGTATCATTTAGGCCAGTTCATGTCGGATGGCTTTCAAATCTCCACAGCCAAACATGTGTTTCACTTGAAGGGATAAACCAGAGTTGCTCAAGCAAATGATACCTAAGCTTTTTGTACAATCCGCTGAACAGATTCATTTCTTTTTCTTCTTGAGGCAGCAAGAGGAGCAACAAAAGCAACATTTTTAAGCATTAAGTATGTGCCAAGTGTTGTGCTAACTGATGTGGCGATATCTGAAAGTGGAAGACACAACTCTTGACTTTTAAAGGTCTGAGATCTGTTTGGGTAATAATACATGTCCAAAACCAGCAGAGGCTCTACGTAAGGAATCAAAAACTAGTAAGAGTGTATGTGTGTATGTGTGTCTCTGTGTGTGTATGTATGTGTCTATGGAAGAGAGAGAGAGAGAGAGAGAGAGAGAAAGAGAGAGAGAGAGAGAGAGAGAGAGAGAATATGTAATGCATTCATTATTCTTTCAACAAATACATTGGTATTTCAGGATGTAAAGATGACTAATATACTGTTCTCATCCTCAAGAAACAACACAGATGATGAAGAAAACATTGGATAAACAGATCATTCATTTTTCCAACCAATATTTGTTGTATACTTACTATAAGCCAGGCATTATGCTGTATGACAGGGAGACAATTCTCAAGTGCTCATTGTGGTCCTTGCCCTGATGGAGTTTATTATCATGAACTTATTTATAAGAAGAGTTCAGAGTGCTAAGTATAAAACTGTAGATGGACATTGGTGTAAAATCAACTTGTATTCTAGTTTTTCATTGTGCTACCTATAAGGCTAGACAAGTTACTAAACCTCCCTAAACTTTACTTTCCTCTTCCAGAAAATAGGC
>NW_011888789.1:10474354-10477100 GCF_000151845.1 Pteropus vampyrus
TTCTTTCTTTCTTTCTCTCTTTCTTTCATGGGTGATCCATTTGCTCGTTATTGTCATATAATAATGGTCAATATTTGCCTGCAGAATCTTATGTTACTGCTTCTTTATGTTACAATGAGCATGCCTTTTTGACAACTCTGTCTAGTGCAAGATGTAGATATGATAACACTATTCTTTAAAATCAGAATTAGTCACATTAGCAGCCTTGAATACTTGAGATCAATGTGTGTGGTCAGATGGGGTGACTGAAAACATACACATTTCGACAGGGCATCATTACATGAGGCAGACATGTACTCAGGCTCCAGTTGGAGAAGCAACAGCTGTTCCCTGACTCAATTCCTCAATTCATCGTCTCTGTAATGAACAGTTTTCCTTATAATTTAATACAAATGTAAGTCAGTTCTAACTTTTAAAAATTATTTCTATTAGTATTTTTGTTGTTGTTTTAGGCATAAAAATTTTCTCTCATCTCTTTAGAGATCATACATACCTTAAAAATTACTCTGCTCTCCACTTTCCTTTCTCTGAGTATTCTTTTCTTGTTTGAGTTGGTCTCTATCTTTGATGATAAGGATTCTCCTCAAGTGCTGTGAGATCTCAAGTATGAATCGACAGCATAGAGTTGGAAATCATGTCTGTATGTCAAACTTCACATTATTCAACTTTTAATTAATCCTCCTGTTTTAAACTCACTCCCCACTATGGCCATTTGAAGTATCTGGGGCCTCTAATTTCTGAGCTCTCTCTGTGTTCTCTGCATTGGTCCACTTGCTCCTTGTTGCTTTCTTTCCCGGCAGTCACCTAGGATCCAACTTTCTTTGCTGTGTGAAGACAATTACCACTCAGCCTTATTTTCTACCTTCCAGAAAATCATTGACCTCTCTTTTCTAGTGTCATTTCTCTCCCAAACTGTTTTTGTCTTTGTGGCTTTATGACTTAGTGGATTACAGGAGGAAGAAGATGTAAATGCATGTGTACAATTTACTTTATTTAAGTAGGAGTGTGTTATTATTTTAAAGACAAATATTTTGTATAAAATCATAAAATAATTTGTTGCAGAAAGATACTTTGAGACAAGTATTCAATGTTTAAACTTTTAAAGCCTATAAATAGGGAAAATATGATTCTTTGAAAGTGCCAGAAATTTGCTCTCTATGATTTGAAAGGCATAACAAGAACTTTATCTTCAGAACAGACTCTTTTCTTTGTTCTGGGGTAGAATAATTTTGGGGTAGAAGATTTCTTGTTCATGCAGTGTTTCATTTTGTTCTGTTTAGGGTAGTTCTAAAAGGTTTTGAAACAAAGAAAAAGCAAATGCTTTTATTTGTTCATTTATTCATTCATTCATTCATTCATTCATTCAAAATTCAATTACATAACAAATATTTATTTAATCTCTATTCAAAGCTATGCCTAAACTACAGGGAAGGAGGCAGACATAATAGTTGTACACATGTTATTGTAACACTGTGAAAAGCTGTGTCAAGTGGTTGGAGGATGGGGTTAGTTGTAAAGCAGTGATTCTTCCTCAAGTTTGGTATCCTGACCAGCAACATCAGTGACATCTGGAAATTTTTTAGAAATGCCAATTCTCAGGCTCTACCCTAGAACACTAATTCAGAATCTGTGTGGATGAATCTAGCAACTGATTTTAAAAAGCCCTTCAGGTGATTTTAATGCATACTAAAAGGTGAGAACCACTGCTTTTAAAAACTGTTCTTTAAAATCCATTTGTCCTTTATTCAGACTTGGTTTTCCGATAAGGACACACTACTATTACCTGTCTTATTGAAGATTTTTATGATTATTATTTTGATTTAATTTATGTGCTTTGGAATCCATTTGCTGGTTGGATATGGGAATACAACCCTTATATTTTAGTATTTATGTTAAACTATAGGTTTTGCCACTGGTTGCTGACAAACCAACAAATCACCTGTGATGTGTCCCCGTCACGATCAGTTTTGTCAATGTCAGTGCTCTTGTTATCTTTACTTATGCCATGGCCAAGGCCAATACTGCTCTCAATGTCACACTGGTATTTTATTGAAATTTATCTTTATAGCTTTTGCTTTTCCTGGAATAAGAGTGTTAGTTAGTAAGGACTAGATTGTCTTAGCAATTGCCTAGTATTTTCAGCTTTACCTAGTCCTTTCAATGATGGCTTAATGTGTATAAACTGATTTTCCCATGGTTCCATTTTCTCTTCCTCTTGGCTGTATTTTTACCAGGAGGCTTATTTTCTGCTCCTGTAAATAGATACCTGGGAGATATTTCCCCAGTCATTCCTTCATGTCCAGAAATACCTTTATGTTTAGATCAAAGCTGTCATTCTGTTACATAGATCACTCATTTGGGTGTTTCTTTCATTTGCATTCCCCATTCTTCAGATATAAATAATTTTTTATCATTTATGGCTGTAAACATATTCTTAAAAATATTTCTTATGTTTATACTTGTCTTATCTCGCATATTATATTGAGGGTCCTATTTTAGAAAGTGAACCTGGTCCATTTTGGGGAATCCTGTGTTTATTACAGTAGCCAACACATACTAAGTATTTACTGAATAAATGGAAGATTCCCTTTATTAATAGGATTAGAGTCATCTGGGTGGTCTATAGATTGCTGCCATTCCATGAACTTTTTATTATCAATCCATAATGGGGGAAGTGCAGCTATTGAGAATAAGTGATAGAACTGTTAGGTATTTAACATTGCTGATAGAAATTTGACTGCTGCAG
>NW_011888789.1:10478313-10492845 GCF_000151845.1 Pteropus vampyrus
TCTCTTCTCTTCTCTTTTTTCTTCTGCCGAAGACCTCCAGATAATATTGAATAGAAATAAGATGTGTTTTCCTTGCCTCGTTTTCAATCTCAAGAGAAAATATTCAGTCTTGCACTATTAATTATGATGTTATCTTTAAGTTTTACCATAGGTGTCCTTTATTAGATTGAGGAAGTTTCTTTTTATTCCAAGTTTACTGAGAATTATTATTGTGAAGGATGTTGAATTTTGTCAAATGCTTTTCCTTGAAGTAACCATATGGTTGTTCTTTCTTTGTCAACATAACGAATAACATTATTCGATTTTCAAATATTTAACCAACTTTGCATTCCTGGATGTGCTCCAATGGTCATGATGCATACATTGCTGGATTTGATTTGCTAAAAGTATATCAGGGATTTTGTTTATCCATGTTCATGAGGGATATTGGTTTGTAATTTCTCTTAATGTAATAACTTTGTCTGGTTTGGGAATGGGAGTAATATCAGCTTTATAAAATCAGTTGGAGAAGGTTCTCTTTCTTCTATATTCTGGAATAGTTTTTTTGTGTAATTGGTGTTATGTCTCCCTCAAATGTTGAATAAAATTTACCAAAGAAACTATCTGGGTCTAGAGTTTTATTTGTGGAATTTGTACTCTATGACTTCAATTTAAAAAATTAAACATAGAACTATTTATCAATGTTTTTCTTTAGTGAGCTTTGGTAGTTCGTGTCTTTTACAGAAGTTTTATACATTATCAATGATGTCTGTTTTTTCATAAACTTATTCATATTAGTCTCTTATTATATTTTTAGTATTTTAGAAATCTTTACTGATGACCTCTCTTATATTTCTGATTTTGATTATTTTTATTATCTCTATTTTTTGATTAGTCTGGCTAGTGTTTTCAGTTTTGCTAGCATTTCAAAGAACCAACATATAATTTAATTGATAATCATTATTGTTTTTGTGTTTCCTATTTTATTGATTTCTGCTATTATCTTTATTATTTCATTTCTCTATTATTGTTTCATTTGCTATAACTCCTTTTCTTAGTAGTTACTCTAGTGTTTACAATATAAATCTTTAACTTATCACAGTCTACTTTCAAATAAAATTAGCCACTTCATGTATAATCAAAAACAGTAAAAACAATAAGCTTCTATATGCTGTAACTATGTTTTATATGTTTTAATACATTATAAATCTTATGCTATAATGCTATTATTTTTGTTTAAACTGGTAGTTACTTTTCAAAGAGATTAAAATTTTTGAGAAATATTTTTTTTTTGCTTATATTTGTGGTACTCTATTCCTTTGAGTAGATCTAAATTTATACCTGGTATTATTTTTCTTTTAGTTGAAGAAATTTCTCTATTATTTCTAGTAGTGTAGGTCTGCTCAATATATATTTACTCAGCTTTTATTTGCCTGAAAAGTTTTAATTTCACCTTCATTTTTCAAGATTTTTTTTCTGAGTATAGAATTCTGAGCAGAATGTTTTTTCTTTAAGAATTTCAAGATGCTGAATTGTGTTCTACATTGTATAGTTTTTCAAGAGAAGTTCACATAAAATTCTCTTTTTCCTTTTGTATTTCATGTTCTTGTTTTTCTCTAAAAGCTTTTAAGATTTTCTATTTATTATAAGTTTTCAACAATATGATTATGATGCATATTAGTGTGGTCTTATTTTGTTACTTTGGATTTTAAGATTTTAGGCTCAGTTGGTTGTAAGTGTTCATTAAATTTGAAAAACAAATAGTCATTATTTTATCAATAATTTTTTATGTCCATCCCTTTTCTCCTTCTGAAACTCAAATACATGTTTCTTAGATCATTTGATATTGTCCCACATGCCATGATATTCTATTCATTTTGTTATTTCAGTCATTTTTCTCTTGTGTTTCATTTTGAATAATTTCTATTGCAACGTCTTAAAGTTCAAGAATCTTTCTTCTGTAGTGGATAACCAGATATTAATATCATCTATGTGTGTTTTTCACTTTAGATATTTTATTTGTGATCGCTATAAAATTTATTTAGGTTACTTTTATATATTCCATTTTTTTTCACATTATATTTGATTTCCTCTACTTTATTGGTCTTATTGGTCTATATTTATGTTGGCTGTTAATAGGTCCTTGTCTGCTAATTCTATATCTATACCATTGGATTGTGGGTTTTAACTGATTGATTTTCTACTGGTTTGGGGTCATATTTTCATGCTTCATGGTATAGGTGGTGGTTTTTTATTGGATTCCAGATATTGTAAATTTTATGTTTTTGGAAGTCAATTTTTCTCGAATTTCTTTAAATAATATATATGTTGTTCTGGCACTCAGTGTAGTTACTTAGGAGCAGATAAGTCTTTTTAAATATTGCTTTTAAGCTTTGTTAGAGTGGATCCAGAGCATCCTTTAGTATTGAGTTAATTTACACCAAGTACTAAGGTGCTACTTCTGAGGACTTGACCTGATATTTATTATGTTCATTTTTCCAGTTCTGGCTTAGTGGGAAAGAAACTATTTACAGCCTTCTTTGGGAATTTTTTGACATTTTTTAAGTGTTTTTTTTTCCCCCCCAATCTCTGGGTAGCTTCCTGTTTTCTGTGTATAGATCAGTAATCAGTCAAAGACATAAAGGGACCTCTCTATAAATATCTGAGTTTCTCTCTCAATATACAGTCACTTCTCTTGGCACTCAGGCTCGCACATTCCAGCATTGTTTACTACTACTAACTCTAATTCTGTTTACTACTATTAACTCTAATTCAGCACATTTTGGGGCAATTTTAGAACTAAGCACTTCATTTATTTATTTATTCATTCATTCATTCATTCATTCATTCATTCATTCATTTTTACTTATTTCAGAGATTAAGTTCTATGCTCTCTTTTCCAATGCCTGAAAATTCAAAATATATTTTATGTATTTTTTTCAGTTTTCTATTTGTTTAAGACCAAAGGATAAATATAGTCCCTGTTATCACATTGCAACCTGAGATTTTTATAAATATAGATCAAAAAGAATTTGCAATATATTGGAAAAACAAAACAAAACAAAAGACCACATCAACAATAACTGGTTCTTCACCATAGCAACATTGTTCAATAGGACTTTCTGAGTTGATAGAAATGTTCTATATCTGCACTATCCTTTATAGTAATCATTAGCAGACACGTAGGTATGTCAAGACTTATTAAGCACTTGAAATGTGGCTAGTGTGTCTGAGAAAGTAAAGTTTTAATTATATTTAATTTTAGTAAATTTAAATAATAACATGTAGCTAGTGACTACTCTATTAGACAATTTGGACCCAGAGCCTTTAGAAAAATGTTAGCAAGGCTGGAACAGAAAGTATATTCATAAAAGAAAACAAGTCTAGATTGAGGACAAGGGGTGGAAGTTTTTCTTTTTACTAGAGCAAAGTTGGGTAATATGTGCTTAAAGTTGGTGCTTTAAGAAGAGGATAAGACAGTCAGAGAAGACATGATCACATAATGTAGTGAGGGATAAATCAACTGTTTCCAAAAATACATTGGAACAAATAATGAGAAACTCATGTATTAGTCATTGCTGCTAATATTATTTCTCTAGCAATATGAGGTTAAGGTGAGCAACTGGGTAACAGATATCACAAATAAGTAGGAACATCTGTATGAATTGTAGTCTTCTCTGTCACTTAGCCCTAATAGGGATTTCTAATCCCAAATAGACAGGACAGTTTATGATGTCTTCACTGTTCCCCAAATTATATAAAGAGATAAAAGTTAAATTGATCAATAATAGCACCTCTTCCAGGATATTGAGAACTGGCACTTTGCCAACATGGAGCACAGAAGACAAGGAGTCTTACTGAACTTGCCTTTCACAGTTAACTGCTGTCCAGAGTGGTAATCCATAATGGCCTCAATTCCTGGAAGCTCTATTACCAAAGCTCAAATGTTGAGAGACATGTCAGGAACTCTTCCTGTGTGCAATCCTCATGATAATTGATGGCCCCTGGAAGTGGAAATGTACAAGAATCTCTTCAGTAAGTTGTACATGTATGCAGGAATTTCAGGCTAAATCAGAGTTAAGGAGTCAATTCTCCCCTTTAGATTTTGAATTACATTTGAGTGTTTACATGAAAGTTTCATTTCCAGGTTATCATTCCAAAAAGTCTTCTTCATGAATGACTTATTTTTATGGGCCAGACCATTAAAGAAAATAAGAGATAAATCACACTGTTTTCCATCTGTATCTACAGTGCAGCATATAAAATTCACTAAAAGATACATAAACGCGCAAGACACCATTAGTCATTGTCAGGATATCTAACAGCTTTTCTTGCTTGTGCCTAGTCTACCATAACTTTTAATCAGAAACATGGTGTAGTTGTGTTTTTCTTTGGAAAATTCTTGTCTTTATCATATAATAAGCCAGACGGTTGACATTGGTTACTAGATTGTAAGAGAATATTAGAGACTCTAGAGCAGGCCCAAGTAGGTAACAAGGGTAATGGAAGTAGGATAAAAACACTGCAATAAATTCATTCATAAAAAGAACATGTAAAATCCACAAAGAGCTCTTAAACAAGGAAAGCTGTGAAGGTAGGCTTGCAGAACTGACTGGTGCCTAGCAGAGAACTTTGGGTGGGAGGCGGAGAATGGAGTCTTTCTGAAATCTTGTGAGAGGCATAGTGGTACAGTGCTAAGAGCATGAGCTCAGAGGATCAATTCCTGGCTTTCATTCCTTGCTTTGGCTACTGGTTCTATAATGTTGAGTTGGCATCTGAAAAATGGAAGCAATACTTCCTACTTCTAACAGTTTTGTAAAAATCAAATAAGTTAAAGTTTGTGTAAACACAAGCCTATAAATTCAGGTTAGTGATCAGATGTGGCTGGCAGGGCAGTCCTGCTGCAGGGCTTTTGCGTGAAGATAAAGACTCAGGAAGGGCAGGGAATGTAACTCATTTTAAGGCAAGGGAGAAGGCTAGATGGCAAATTTCATTTAAAACCATGAGAGTGGAGATATGATTTCAGGATCATACATTACATATTGTAGAGTCCTGTGGACCTATTTGAGTCTTAAGAGATGGACTAAGATGAACAAAGAAAAGCCTAGTTTTACTAGATGAATACCTTAAGAATAAAAGACCTGCTTTGTTATAACTATGAGTTGTGCTTGTACCAATAAATAATATTTATCTCCTTTTGAATTCCTGCTGGAATATGATGTGATAAAGAAAAACATAGCAGCTTAATTTGTGAGGCACACCAATCTAAACATGGAAACACCAAGAAGATATCATACTGTGTTGGCTTCATAGTCTTTATCATATCAGCTGAGTTAGTGGTGCTAAAAGATAATTTTCTATACCTACAGTAAGAGAAGAGGAAAATGGTGGGGCATCACTCAGCAACTGTGGAGATATTCAGAGTAAAAGTGAAACATTTTCACAGAATGTCCAGGAATGATTTAGGGGAAGGGATTTTGAAGATATCTGGGTTTACCATTATGGTGGATGAGGACACTTATTTTTCCATTTTTAGATCCAAATTGGTGAAGCTTGAAGAGTGTGAGGTCATGGAAGGACATGGCAGCCAGGTGCCAGCTTCATAGTAAGGACTCAATAATTGTTATGTCCCTTCTTTTTTCTCTTCTTCTGGGAGATAGACACATACACATGGGTATTAAAGACAGAAACAAAGATATTTTTCTCTAATTCCTGTTCAAGCTACCCTGAAGATCTCCCTTCAGGGAATTTTAGGTAATTACTCTTGTCTAAGAAGATGCCGAATTGAAACAAATCGGCAAGCCAAGGCAGCTGAGGAAGGGTGGTAAGAACAGTAGAGTTGTGAGTCTTAGGTCTTTATTCTACTTCTTCTATTACTTAGTTGTATGACCTTAAGTGAGTTATTCAATCTTCCAAGACTCAGTTTTCTTCTTTTTAAAAGAGAGCTAAATATTTTCCAAGGTCCTTTCTCTCTCTGACATTCTGTGAGTTCCTCTATGTTCTAAAGTCTCTGATTCTGTCAGAGGTTCCTCAAAAAGTGCCAGAGAGAGTTACAATGAAGGTTATAGTGGTTACAGAAGGCTTCTCAGACTACATGAGAAATAAGTAGAGTATGGGAGTACTCACTGGATACTAATGAAACCAGTGTGACTGAAATTGAGTGTTCTTTGGGGTATTAGTAAGAGACAAGACTGAAAATATGTGCTGAGGCTCAAAGGTGACCAGTGAAACTTCCCCCCGCCCCGCCCCCACCCCACCCTGCCTTCTGCCTTGATTTCTTTCAAATTTATCTGAGTTGGGACTGGGGCTCATCCCAAGAAATCTGCCTACCACTGTAGGGTGAAGCAAGCAATGATTATGTGTATTTTACTTTTGTGTACAATAGATAGTTAGATATCATTTCTACAGAATGATAATAAGCAATATTTACCCTTTATTGAGTTACTGCCTAAACTAGTCATAAGTTCAATACGCTTTACATTCATTTTCCCATTTAGTTCTCAAAACACCATATGATGTCAGATTCACTGTACTACTCACTTTAAAAATGACAAAACCATAGCTTAGAGATGTTTACTGACAAAATTCACACAACTGGTAAGTAAGTAATGGAGCCAGATCTGAATCTGTTTTGACCTCCAATGCTGGGCTTTTATGTTGATTCCTTTAAGGCTGGGACTGTATAACTAATAAGCTGGCAAGCCACACAGTGCAGAACATGTCAAAGTCTTTAGGTAGTTTAGTGGTAAATGAATTAATCAAAAATAATTAAACATCTCAAGCATATTAAATACAAAATAACTAGGACATGGTTGAATCTCCACATGAATTCTTCTTGATGAAGCACTTTATGCTGTGACAAAAATAAAATAGTCTCTTGGTAATTTGAAGCATATACAGCAATTAATTCTACATTTATATGGTCTTTTTTTTAGAACTGTATTTTAATTTTTTAAAGTGCCATTTTAATATCTATGCTGTAACTGATAATTATTTTGGGAAGGGGGAAGAAGCAAGAGGATTTTAGTGGCATCACAAACAATTTTTCATGCAACAGCTGCAAGGTTTAAATCAACCATGTGCCAAGAGCCATTGAGCCTGTCAGAGAGAAGATAGTCTATAGCTAGTGCTTCCCACTTCAAGGTCATTGGTTTGAGTCTAGTCAAAGTTAATTGTGGCTGAAGGTCACCTTCACTTGATAGCTTCTTTGTGGCCTTAGTAACAGGGAAATTGGACTTATCCAATTTCCTTCTGGGCAACCACCCAGGACTAATTCTTAAAGCTCTTACTGCAAATAGGAGGACCAACCTGACATAGACACTCATCATTGTATCCCCTCAAGGTCTAGGTCATGGCTAATTTTGAATAATAATAATAATAATAATAATAATAATAATAATAATAATATACACTGAGAAGCATCTAGCAGAATATCAATTTGGAAAAAACAAGTACATAACTTCATTTGCTATTGGCTTATGAGGCCCTGAGTAAATCCCAGGCCACTGTGAACTCCAACCTCACATACTCGCTGAAGGGGATAAAGTCTCCTGATTCAACCACCTGGTCCTAGACTCAACTGCCACATGTCTGGCAATTACTTCAGTGATGCAAACAGAAGTTCTTAGCTGCCTGTATAGTACCTATGATTTTCTATCTCTGCACTTGGCTTTAAGAAATACTACATTGTTCAATTTTTCTAAATCAAATTAGTTCTGAGTTTGTGCCCACATGATTGGGAGAAATTCAAAGTCAGTAATAGTTTTGGAAACAGGTGGCTTATATGAGTTGTCCAGAAACAGAAGAAATGTTCTCTAGTGTTCAGTCTACTAAGGAAGTCTCATATGTACATTGTTCAAGTTCACATGATCCATACACAATATGCAGACCTGTTACTATTCCAGCTTTGGTGCAAGGTTCTTGATGTAGTTTAAGTCTTTAGCATTTGGCCTCTAACCTCAGTAGACATACCTGGCAGGTTTAGGGTGCTATGAGAGAATTCGCCAAAATCTATTTCCTTTCTAGCCTTTATAAAGCTCTTCTTTATATAGGACCAGCCATTCTGTCTTTAACTCTCCAAGTGTTTTTCCCTATTTATATATTTTGGGGAGGATAGTCAGATGTAGTGTGATCATATATTATCCAAATTAGGACACTTCTAAGGGTAAAAGGGAGCATTAGTAATAACTACATCAGCAAATATAACCAGGGAATATAATTATCCTGTATATAGGACTTCCTAAGTGAGTCTTTAGAAACACAATGTTGATTTCTTTTTCCTAGAGGTTACAATAAGGAAAGAAGATGCTACTATTGGTTATCTTTTTCCAACAGCTCGTCCTAATATATCCATATACCCTATATCAAAAAACAATTTTCTTTATGGAAAAGTTACTCTTCCTGGCTGTGCACACGTGAACAGAAAGAGAGAATTGTCAACTCCCTATTGATCACCGAAATCTACCAAAACTACCTTAGAGAATATTGAGATAAAGTGTCTCGGAACAGATCAACAAGGAGCATATGGGTATAAGCCTAAAATGGCAATTTAACATGTCCAATGGCTGCCATTTCCCTTTGATTTATGCCATGAACAAAGAAGTAGAAATCATTTCATTGTGCAATGAAGCTGCTGCTAAAATACAAGTCTAGATATAGCTCAGCTGAGATGTTTTCGGATTCAGAAATTTCCGAGGCAGGAAATGCAGAAGTCCTCTATTTCCAAGATCCATTAAGAGAGAGTTTGTAGCTCATGCTTTCATTTAAACAGCAAAAACCCTCCATCTCAGGACCTTAAATCCATCTCCAAGGTTAACCTAGTAAGGTGCCAGAAGTGTAACTATTATTATAGCAATTTGTTTCCTATAAACAGTAGCCTCCAGGTGGAGAAACATGAATAGTTAATTCACTTTTCTCCCCTAGATTATTTTTTTTCCCTGTGTCCCCATAGTGCCACCTCAGAGAGGGCAGAGTGGCCTTTTCCTGTCCTGTCATACTAAGTACAACCCAACATCTATTGTCTGCTGTAGAAGCCTAGTCTCCTCATAATGGACAATTAGACATTTTTGAGAGGAGAGAATGTCAATTCTCAATCAAATGACATAGAGAAACCCAATTATCCTACAAAAAAAACAGAAGAAAGTTAACACTCTCTCCTCTCTTCCACAGGTTTTTAGAAGAACAATTTCTGATTCATTCTGGTTATACTTTTGAGGTGAAGAGTTAGTTCTGTTTCTTTTGTGAATAGGTGTGTGTATATATAATATGTATTATCTATCTATATCTATATCTATCTATCTATTATCTATCTATCTATCTATCTATCTATCTATCTATCTATCATCTATCTAATCATTTAGGGCTCTGAAAATATGGCTATACTTCTTTTATTTACAGCCTGAAAAAGATGAGATATTCTCCCATATTGCCTGAGAGATGAAAAATATATTTTGTTTTGCTTCTAATATCCAGGCCTCCAAAAAACTTATTATTTTTTCTCTGATTCTTATTTGGGGCTTGCTTCCCTCCGCTTCTGATCTCTAACAGAATACTCTATGAAGAAAAAAATTACTGCCTTATAATTAATATATTCAAGAGGAATTTTCCATATTTTAAGGAAAGACCATTAAATCTGAATCAAGGTTAGGGGGAGGGGCTGGACTTTATTTCCCTAGCCTTTAACAGGGAGTATGAAAAATATTGATCTGCTCCTGAGAGAGATGCTGGAGTAACTTAATTAAAGTTGTTTAAGTACTTTGGAATCTTTTGATGAAAAGGAGCATATAAAAAATGTACTGTGCTTTAATTTAATGTGAACTTTTCAGAAGCCAGAAGGAAGCCTTTCTACACCCTATCCCATTTCAAAACAATCTGCTGGGCAAAGATATCTTTTCAATATCCATGTATGTTTGTTTGTGATAAATATAGTTTCTGACCTTTAACAGATGTAAAAGTGAAAATACAGAGAAATTGGACATGCTGTGATGGCTATTGCCTATTTTATACAGCCTCCCAGCATATTGATTGGCTGGAAGACACTTCTGAGAGCTGGTATATGACTCTCACTAAATCAGCTCTGTTGGGAGAGGAGTGTATGGGCTTCTAAAACCCTACTCAAGATAAGTCACATGAAACAAAGACTGAAATAGTCAATAAACCTAACTTTGTGACAAGAGACTAGCAGGAAGCTCTGAACGACTTTTGTCACGGGGATAGCCAATTTCTTCCTCTTGGTTTGCCACACAATATAAAGCACATATATCACCCTCGTAAGAGGCTCTGAAGGGCTATTCTTAGCTGATGCCTCTGGGAGCATGTTGGTCTTCTGTCAACAAATTCAGCATGAAATTCAGCTGGTAAGATCTTGACTTCTCTCCATCACACTGTCAAGGACTTGACTGATCCACTTTTCCCTCTAAGGCCTTCAAGAGTTTTTTCTCTGGCATTTATCTACTTAAAGTTGTTGTTAAAGCTCTGTTTGTTAACTTTTACCCATGGGAGACCCAAACTTAAAGGTTTCCTTTCCTGCAGGTCATTCCCTGATTATGACTTCTTGATTAGGTTGTACTAGAAAGCTGTGCTTAAGGTTTTAGCAAAGGTGCCCTACTTCTTATGGGACACCTTGTATTATCACAGTTTAAGCTTTGTGTTATCAAGGGAAAATGAAGTAGGAAGTTTGGCAGGAAAAAATGAGTTTTACTTGAGTACCTCATGCACTGAATTGGCCCAGGAGAGGCTATAATGAGTATAGTTAAAGCCTAGGTTGAAGACAGAATAAGGAAAGTGAATTCCACTGTATTTGTGAGGCCTTCCCTTCCTAGGCCTCTATCCTAAAAAAGGAGAAATTTCAACTGTAGGTTCAACTACCCCACTTGTTTTCGAGGCATTCTCAGGCTCATATTTGCTGTCTTATAGGATTTGCTCAATTCATGGGCTATTAATCTGGCCCTAGCCACTTTCATGAACTAGTTGGTCATTGCAACTCTAATCTGTTGGCTTTATTACCCTTGTCTCAATTTTGGCCTCTAACCTCATTTTGGAATTGGAGCTGGGATTTTTAGTATTTGAATCTTGGATTTTCCCACTGAAAGGGATTTGGCTATTCTTCTAGCCTTGGTGCCACTGGTTATCTCTCATGAATATCTCATCCCAATTTTTGCTCCTAGAACTCAAAACTGATCTCAGATCCTGGACTAACCTCCCACATGGGTTATGCATGGCAATTTACTGGTGAAAAGGACTAATATGAGCAGTGAGATTTGGAATTAATGTTATTGTGATAGATCTTAGATACTTAAATCCACATTCAATATGTTTTCTCTTAATTTCTGCCATGATTATTTAGATGATATAACTGCTAGCATTTCAGTTTCCCAGGTAAAAGCGTAGTCTTCCCCAAACTTCAGTCAATGGAGACCTGGAATTATGTCAGCCACCTTCCTATAGGATTGGATCCTCTTAAGCTTTTTTCTTTCCAAAGCTCAGTAGTTTCTAATTCAAATTGGTGTTATGCTTTTATTTATTTTTTATTTATTTTTTTTACTGCTGAATAGTATTTCATATTACAGATGTACCATTAACTTGTTTTACCATTGATATTGATTTTTTCTATTATAAAAAAATCTTATTATGAATATCCTTATACGTATGGTTTTGTGTACTATTGTAGTAGGATAGACATCTGAAGATTAAACTACTGGGTAATAGAATATGAATAGTTTTACAGGTACTACCAAATGATCTTAAAAGGCTGTATTAGTGCTGCTGCCGAAGGAACTATTGGAAGAATATGGACTTTTCACTTGTTCTGATTATTAATACTTGACATTATCCAACTAGATTATTTATTTTTATGCCTATGTTTTTTCCTGTCTTTCTGTCCATTAGAACACATACTTTCTGAGGGAGGGATTTTGCCTTATGTCCTCAGCACCTAGAATAGTGGCTGGCATATATGAACTGCTCAAAAAATAACTGATGAATGACTGGTTCCTCCATAACCTTGCTAACATTGGTTTTATGTATTTACTAAATATATTAAGAGCATTTGTTATTGACTAGGTCCTCTTTTAAGCACTTTACACATATTAGTTAATTTATTACTACTCCGTTATGCAGATAAGAAAACAAACCAGGGGATGTTAAGTAATTTATTCAGGGTTTGATATCTAATCGATTATGAAGCTGAGATTCAAACTCAGGCACAATCACTCTAAAGTCTATGTATTTGACCATTACACAGTCCTTATCTATTTGGTGGGAGAAAAATGATATATCATTGTTGTTTTACTTTTCATTTTCCTGATTACTAAAACTGTTGAAGCTCACTTCATTTGTTTATTGAAACTTTATAAGTCTCTTTTTGTGAATTGGCTATTGTTTGGATTTTGTATATGTTTATGTGTGCTTTTTTAAAAAAACTTTT
This sequence comes from Pteropus vampyrus, assembly GCF_000151845.1. Taxonomy (NCBI): domain Eukaryota; kingdom Metazoa; phylum Chordata; class Mammalia; order Chiroptera; family Pteropodidae; genus Pteropus; species Pteropus vampyrus. The sequence goes on from NW_011888789.1 coordinate 10,490,717, forward strand.
TCTTTCTCCTTCCTTCCTTCCTTCCTTCCTCCCTCCCTCCCTTCCCTCCTCCCTCTCTCTCTCCCTCTCTCCCTCTCTTCCTCTCTTTCTTTTTTACTCCCAGGATAAGGTCTGGCCTTATCATTGATGTCTACTGGGCTGGCCCTGGACTCTGGTTCTGCTGGAGCCTGGGGCCACAGGAACCAGTCTGGTGTTGGAAGGGGCCTGGAATTGTGACTCCATGGGTGCTGATCTGAAGCTTGTTGCCACAGGGGCTAGCCTGGTTTTGAGGCAGACTGGTAGCCTGGGTTTGTGGGAACCAGACTGGCATCAGGGTCTGTGAGTGTTGACCTGGTATTGGGGCAGACTTGGAGCTTGGTACTGTAGGGATGGGATCTTGGGTATATGGGTGCTGAAATGGAGCCCAAAAGAACTGGTGCTGGGATGAGCTGGGTTCTTAGGCTGGAAGTTTGGGACCACTGGGACTACTCTTGAGCTTAGGGCCACAGGTGCCAATATGGAGACATGGTCCATGAATATGGCTTGGCACTGGAGCAGATTGGGAGCCTAGAGTCATGGGAACTGGCATAGGAACTGGGTTCACTGTGGCTGGCCTAGAGCTGAGGTGAGCTGGGAGACTGGGGCTATAGGAGCCCCCTGGCACTGGGGAAAATCTTGAGGCTGGGTCCACAGGTGCTGAGACCATGGGGGCTGACCTGGCACTGTGGTTCACAGGGGTGGGCCTGATGCTGAGGTCTGCACTGAAGTTGGATGCTCACGTCACTCTTTTTCCCTAGGCAGTTGCTTTTCTCTGTGCTGGGCTTCTCAGGTTTAGGGGAGCAGTGATGGGAACAATATAAAACTATCTTTTTTCACCCTCTTAAATGCAGTTTTTCTTATTTCTATGCTTTACCCAGGTGCTTTAATCTCTCATCTGGAATCATTAACTCTTGTGAAGGTATTTTTGTATGTGGATAGTTGTTCAAATTGATATATCTGCTAAGGGAGGAGCACTAGACATTTTTATTCTGCTATCTGTTGACATCTCTCTAGCTGAATAATTCTTTTTCTACTCTCTGCAGGATAGGTTTGCATGAACAATAGATATAATAGTTAAGAGTAGCTTGGGTCAGGCAAAGATAGAGTGAACAAGGAATTCTTTGGGATTATTTTAGTTCCAATGTGTCCTGGATACTGAGTTAAGAAGCAGAAGGCTTTCTTTCCACAGGGCTTGTTTGGTAGGATGACTTGCTGAGTGATAGGTGGCCTCATCCAGGGTCCAAAGGAAAATGAGGCACAGGTTCATAGATGAAATACTAAAGAAACCTGCAGGAATACTGATTGAGGAGGGAGAGGTCACCAGGCCTTCACAGAGCCAAGGAGGATGAGACCATAATTCTATGAATCACAAAAGTTAAATGCAGACACTAGCAGAATGTACATGCCTCCAATAGCAGATAGTACACACCCAGGTGCTAATTAGAAGTCAGAAGCTCCCCCCTATCCAATGTCACATTTTTATTAAGGCCCTCTTCATAAACTAGATGCCAACTGGAGAGCTGGAGAAAGGGGAAGAAATTAAAAGACTGAGCAAATATTTCATTGAATATAGTTATACCTAATAGTTGTATTCAGAGAAACTGTTTACACTATTGGGCCATATTATATTTTAAATCAGATAAGACTGAACTAAGTCCTTCAGCTCTTGCTGCTTATAAGTTGGTGACTGAAAAAGAGGTCAAAAGAGTTTTGGAGAAATAAAGAAAACGTGAGGAAATTTGCTATTCGGCTACAACAGGAATTTTTATCAGTTTTAAATATTAAGAATGATGCTTACAATAGGTTCCTGGAAGATACTTTTTAAAATAATTAATTAATTAAATTTTTATGGTAACATTGGTTAACAAAATCCAATAAGTTTCAGCTGTACATTTTAACAGTTAGGTGGAAGATACTTTTAAACAAATCAGGGTTGAATCTTTTTATTCCTAGTTTGTTTTGTATGCTTATAGAGAATGGGAGTTGAATTACAAAATTTTTTTTTTTCGTTAACTTCTCTTGTTTTCTCTTTTCTAAGTTTCTTTACTGAGATGTATCAATAGATTGCCTAATACCAAATCATCTTTACATTCCTGGGATAAGGACTTTTC
>NW_011888789.1:10493275-10502218 GCF_000151845.1 Pteropus vampyrus
GTTTTCTGGTTGTCTTTGGAGATAGGAGATCAGGTAAACTCTAGGTTGCCATTTTGGGTCCTGAATGCTGATGAGCAAGGACAAGCATCTCAGCAGAGAGAAATCCTGCAGAGCAAGGGAGAATTTACCCCCTCCCTTTGGGATCCTTTTGGGTTAGGATAAACAGCTAAACATAAAGAATCAACCTACCCTTGCGTATTCAGAGATAGACTCACCTCCAGGTTTTCTCAATTATTCTCTAGTTTTATAAAATCCCAAGTTTTCTCCCTCTTTAAGGTATTCCTAATTAGTGAGTATTCTCAATATGGCAATACCATAAATAAAATCAACTTCGCTATCCAGTGCATTTTGCTTTTAGACAGGAGAACAGAACAAATGCATAGAGAGAAGTGATCCTGTAAGTGACCTGGTGACATTAGAGAGATAAAAAGACAGAGAGAAACTGCCTCAGTCCTTGGCCGTTTTTAGTCTTTCAAAGTTCAATCTTAGTTCCTCATCAGGCCCTTCTGTGTTTTCTGCTTTGGGCTTCTATGACTTATTTCTGTATCTTTAAAACTGGTCCCCCTATACCTAAGCCAGTTTAAGATGATTTCTATTTTTTGACCAAATTACATCTTGCTAAGATTCTGTAGCTTTGCATATTCCTGGTGCACTGGGACTGAAAAGCATGAAAAAGAACAATGAAAAAGGAGGTGGAATACATGGAATAAACTTTAATTCCTATACTCCATTTTAGAAAGTAAAATCAGCCCTGAAAACTCTTTTTATCAGGTTGTTTTATAATTACCACCCTTTTCTAACCAATCTTTTATAAAATACCATAAAATTATTGAAGACAAAGATTATATGACTTTTTATATTTTTATTCCAAGGGCCTAGAATGTACCTAGCACATAATAGGCTCTTAGAAGTCTTGGTAGAATAATCAGTGACTAATGTGGTATAAAGAAAGATTATGTGCTTATTTTAGTTACACCTTAAGCCATTTACATGACTTTGAATATGTCACTTTATATTCCCCAGAATTGTGTCAGGCAATTCCTTAAAATCAATCTCTCTCTCTCTCTCTCTCTCTCTCTCTCTCTCTCTCTCTCTCTCTCTCTCTTTCAGCCCAGAGCAATAACTTTTACAGTCTGCTATCTCTCTCCTTCTTGTTTCTTCTTGCATACCTGATTCCTCATTCTATTTACTTCCTCCAAACTTTATAAGATCTTCTATGGAGTTGGACTCTTGGAAGCAACAGCCAAGATTGTAAGCTGTCTCTACTTCTTGGCCCAGCCATACCTCCTTTGAGGCGATGGTAATGAGTCTCCTCTTCACCATGCCTGTGGTTCTAATTTAGACCAGCACAGTGTTTTAGGAACTGTTATAATTTCGCTCTAATTTTATTTCTTTCTCTCCTCTCACTCTGAAGTCTTCCATATATAGCTACTAAATTATTTTTTCCAAAGAAAAGCTCTGATCTTGTGATCTCTGGTTCAAAAATCTTTCCTAGTTTCCCAATACCAGTGAAATTAATTCCTCTCATACCTCATATAATTGAAATTTTCCCTGTTAGCCTTAGCATGACTGTAAAAATTTCCTCTCACATTTGTCTCCTTTATATTCCTTACACTATAGCCAAACTGCAAAACAATTTAACTTATATGTTTTCTCCCTTTTTTCTGTCTTGGTTCATAATGTTCTTTTTGTAAGAAAGTTCCTCCTCTTCTTTCATACAAATTTCTATGTGACCAAATCCTATCTGTCCTCCAAGGGCCAGAGGCCATGCTGGTTCCTGCATGAAGCCTGCTCTTATTCTCAGAGAATACTTCTAGGAAAAGGAATAATAAAACCAAAAACTGAGATGAGTTTATTGTTGGTGCCAAAAAAACAGAATGGAAAGTTAGTTTGGGAGTAAAGTCAAGTCATAACTCCACAAAAGAAATCAGGATATGATAGAATGGGACCTGAGTGAGGGGTTACGACACTGAATGGTAACTGACCCTGTCAAGGCCTCTGGTGAGAATACTCAGCAGTAGGCCCAGACATGGAGGAAGGGATGCAACAACTCCAGTCCACGGTGATGGCAGACATCAGCACTCTAACTCCAACCTTGGGTAATGCTGTCGTTCAACTTAGTGGCAATACCTCCTGGGGATTTATCTGAATTCCCATTGTACTTTCATTTAGGTGTATAGTGCTTCCATTAGTGCTTCCATTCTTCTGCTCAAGAATCCTCCTACAGAAGGCTTTGAAACACATTTCTAGAAATTTCTTCTTCCTCCATGGAAACCTGAGAGGCACTGAGATTTAAATTTACTTTCCTTCTGTCATCTTTTAGGAAAATCTTTTTCCTTACTTTTGGATAAAATGTTTCAATGCTTTTGGACATCATGGATCCTAACAGTTTTTTATAGCTGATTTGTACATCTGATTAAATTAATTAATGCTTAATTTCTTTAATATTATCTTTTCCACCTTATAACCACCTCCCTTGTCTGAAAGAACTAAAGGAAACCGAGAGCCTCTAATAAAAGGATGGTCCAGTAATACATTGTTTGCTTCCCTGTCTTCTCTGTGGTTAAATGCTACATTAATTGTAATACTCGAAGTGTTGCCACATTCAGCAATACAAGCTTCACATGATTTGATATTTAACTTGCAGAAAGGAGCCCAGATTTTCTCTCCCTCATTTTTGCTCCCTGTGTGTTTATTGAAAAGGAAGTCTTATAACCAGCTTGTCTGTTTACTTTCAGCCTATTGTTTTGAGAAGAATAAGGAGAAAACTGACTAGCATTCAGAATCAGCAGTCAAGAAAAACATACATCTTTTTTTCTACTTATATATCAAGTTGTTTAATCAGAGCATTTGTACTTTGATATATTATTATTATTTCTCTCTATGGGAATTGATTTGTAATGTTACCTAATCAGTGTGGTTCCAATTTTAATTTTGGAGCTGAGTAATAAATATAAGACATTAATTTCCATAAACCATATATATTTGAAAGCTTCATTTACATAGTGAGCAATTTAGGCCTATAAATTCTAATGTGTTTCTATTCCTTTTGGGTTACTGTTTGCATAACCTTTTTATAGCTCTGGCAAACCATAATGCTACCCAATGCTAACAAATTTCTTGCTGTTGTCCAATGCATAAAAATGTGTTTTAAATAACTCTCTAATACTCCTTCAGTAATTTTTCTCCTTTCTTTCTCACTCGCCATTGAGGGTAATTTCCTTGTAGGAGCTGAAAAATTCTATTTCTTTTTCCTACCAATTTCAGCATCTTATTTGGCAGTTTTCTCTATCCTAGTATATGGTTCTGATATAGCTGAAACCAATACAACCTCATTTATCCCAGGGAGGATGACTCAACTTTAAGAAAAGTGCAGACTCGGTTGTAAGTAATACTGCCCTTGTCTCTAAGAGGTCGGGAGTATGAGACTAAGTGTAGCTGAGTAAGCTTAACATATAATCTGAGCATTTTTCAAGGTGATGTAAGGATGAATTGAAGAAATTAAGATGAGTCATCCTATTTCAGGATAAAAAATATATATGTATGTGTATATATATATATATATACACATATATATATATATAGAGAGAGAGAGAGAGATTTAACGCAGAAAAAGTAGATTTATCTTTAGCAGTTTCTACATGCTTAAAGTTTCAATTTTTTTTTTAAATTTGCTTTTTAAACCTAATCTAGTAATATCCTAAGTGTGGACAGCACTCTGTAATTTTTAATGTACTTTTGTGTACATTATTACATTTAATCTTTATAATATTTCCATAAGGTATTGCTATATTCATGTGAAAGATAAGGAATATAAGGACCAGGGATCTTTGGTATATCGTTGTTGACACAAAGGGAATATTTATTGGGTTTATCTGGAGTGTAGTAAGAGCTGAACTATATATACACTGGTTCATTCACAAATAGTCATTAAGATATTGACACCTTTTTATAAGACCACGGTAAATGTTTCCCCAGTTAGCTAAGTCTTTTGAACCTGAGGAAGGATGAGTTACAGCCAACACAGAAGTGTGCTGACTCATGCCCTAAGTGTGCTCTCCTGTGATTCCATCCAAACAACTTTCCCTGAATCTCATCCAGGTGAGTAGTGAAACAAAATCATTAGCTGCTGTTTCACAAACAAGGTGAAATAAATCAGGGGTCTCAGCTCAGTTCCTAAAAACAGGAGTTCATATCACCCTTCCTGCCTCTGTTAGGCAGTACTAGTGGTCAAAGATTAATTGGTACATGAGAAGAGTTTTCATCACTTTCCCTAGGGTCAGAGAGATGGATGCTGAAGAGGATGCTGGTTCTGTGTGTTAGATATGAGCAGAGGTAGTGCAGTTGGAGGCAAAAACAAAAGGATTACGGTGAGGATACTAAGCTTCAGTTCTGTCTGCGGTACTGCCTTACCCGTAGTACTGCTGACTCAGTGTTTCTCTGCATGAACTGTATAAAGCAAGCAGGGGACTAGGAGTCAGGCAAATCTGGGTTGCAATTATTGCTGTTATTGCTGTTCCATTCATCAGGATTGGGAACTTGGGCATGTAGCTCAGTGTCAGCATAGAGAATTACTGGTTATCAAGTGTGTACTAGTTTTCTATTGCTGTATAACAAACTGCTGCCAATTTAAAATCCATTTGTTATCCACATTTGGATATTTCCATAAGGTATTTCTAGGCACAGAATGGTTGGCCTCTCTGCTCAGGGTTTTACGGAATTGAATGCAACATTTACGGAATTGAATACAACCAGGATCATGGTTTTCACCTGGCACTTAGGATCTTCCTCTGAGCTCATAGGCTGTGGGTAGAATTCTTTTCCTAACAGTTGTAGCACCATGGACCTTGTTTTCCTGCTAGCTTTTGGCCAGGAACTGCTGTCAGCAGCTAGAAGCTGCCTGAAGTTCATTGCCATGTGGTCCCCATAGGTAATTCACAAGGTTGATGTTTGTATTTTTCTAGGCCAGAGAGAGCATATCTCTGTGATTTCCTCTTTTGAAACAAGCCAGAGAAAAGTTTCTGATTTTAATTGGCTCTTGTGTCTAGGTCATGCCCACTTGGCTAATTTCCCTATTTTTAAGGCCGTGCCACAATGTATAACCTAATCACAAGAGTAAAATCTATCATATTCACAGCCCAGGATTATGCAAAGCATGTACATCACTGACAGGAAATCTTGGGCATACCTTAGAATGCACCCTATCACAAAATGATAAAATTTATGTGAAAATCTACCTCTAGGCAAATACTTGGTATACAAAAAAAACGGTAATTCTTCTATAAAATGGGGTTAAGACTTGATAAATTTTAAAAGGTATGATGATTCTGGTAACTGTTTTATGCATGTTTCCCATTAAGAGAAAAATTCTATGTAAGTTAGAGTTCTTTTCATCAACCATATTGCCTAGCTTACCACCAAGTGCATAATATGTGCTCAGTAAAGATTTGTTTAAATAATATGAACTTTGAGAAGTAAATCATCCTTTCACACTAAGGAATTATCTTGGCATTTTGAAGATGCTAGATAGATCATCATTCAGGACTCCCCCAGCACATTCATATTCACACTCATTGTTTTAACCAATATTCAATTATTAACAAATTAAAATATTTTATTTACACGCAAAACCAATGTCAGCTCTTAGACCACTATATGCACCTGTAAACTGGTCATTTCCACTGTTCTACCTACATATCCCAAATTAAATATGTCATAAGTGGAACTGCACTCTCCAAATCAGTTCCTTCTATTATAACTTCTTTTTAATGAATGTATTACCTTCTCCCCAATCTCCAAAGCCTGAAACATGAGAATCATCTTAGACTCTTCTCCCTCTTATCTCCTTTATCCAATTGGCTAACTCATGTCAATTCTATCTCCCGAATACTCTAATTACTCTTTTTTTTCTTTATCTGCACTAACCCTGGCCCTCATCATTTCCTACTTGGGCTGCTGCAATCCTGTATTTCTAATCAGGTTTCCTGTTCTCGGCTTCTCCAATCCATTCTGTATGCTATTGTCCAAGTTATTTTTCAAAAGTATAAATGTGATCCTGAATCTCAGCAGTTTTTAATGACTCTCAATTGATGCTAAGAAAAAAAATCTGGCTGTCTATCTTCTAGTTCCACTATCTTGCTACACGTGAATCTCCACATAGCAGGAAAAGTTACCTGTTTAATTTTTTAAGGCATTATTTACAAATGATAACATACACAGATATTGTATATGTTTTGATGAGTTTTGACAAATATATGACACAAACATACACACATATATGTATTTGTGAAACCAACATCCAATTAAGAAATAAAACATCAAAATCATCTTTTTAAAACATAAATCTTATTATGTACCTTGTCATAAATATCAAAAACCTTCCATCACAGAATGAAATTCAATTTCCCTTCTTACCTACAGGACCTTACCTACCTCCCAGCAGCCACCCCTTCCCTCACTCACGCGGCTCATGCCTTATGGACTTTCCATGTCTCAGATCTTACAAGCTCATCCCTGCCTTTGCCTAGAGCATTCTCATGGTTTTCTCCCTCACTTCCTTCTGGTCTGTTCAAATGCCTCTTTCTCAGAGCTCAATAAACCCTTGTTTAAATGACTTGAGTTTTGGGAGCTTTCTTGATCACTCTATTTAAAACGGCACCCAAATCTCAGTCTTTCCCCTTACAAATATCACTATCTGATATAATGTTATACATTTGTTTGTTTATGTATTTATAATGAAATGCAAGAGGACTTTGAATGTCTTGTTTACTGTCATATTCCTGATGGTTCAAATGGTGTCTAAGGGAAGGTTCTCAATTAATATTCGTGAATGGAGGAGATAAAATCTAAACTCTATAGCATGACATAAATGGCTCTTCATGATCTGGGACTTGCCTTATTTTTCACTTATATTTTCCTTAATCCTTGAGCTTTACTCACTTTCAACTATTTGCAGTTCTCTAAAGACATCAGATTTCCCTTCATAGCTGAGCATACATTCTCACAGTTCCAGGAATGTCTTTATCCTTTGTTTACCTTTCAAATACCACCTTCTCAGTTTGCATTTCTTCCTCTGTGAATAATTGCCCATCTCCTTCAACATACTTATATCTCCCTGTTCCATGCTTCCTTCTCACATAACTCTTCTTAAGAATAGTTCCTAGAATGTCCAGTGAACATTCATATTTCAGCAGTGTTTTTCTACTTTATTTGTACTCTTTGAGGATATCGATGCCTTTTCATCTTTGTATCAACAGCATTTATCCAGTTTACTGTATAATTTGAGCTCAATAAATGTTTTGTTAAAAGAAGATAACAGAAAACAGAAGAGAAAAAGAGGGAACAGGTAGGTAAAAAGGGAGGAAGAAAAGGGAAAAGCTAGAAAAGAAAACCAAAATAAATTTTTATGTAATGAAATGTGAAGATCTGAATTCAGTCCCTCAATGCAGAGTCCCAGGACTCAGTAAAATAATCTAGAGTTAATTTATGCCTGTTCTCTGTTATTAAATCTAAGGTTTATTTGCATTTAGGATTACCAAATTACTCTTTCTTCTTGGGGTGTGTGTGTGTGTGTGTGTGTGTGTGTGTGTGTGTGTAAGAAAAGAAAAAGATTGTACGGAAGATATATTAAGTAATGATTTGCAGATAACCCCACGACAGGTTTAAATATTAGAAAATGGTAACACACCTCTGTGTAATATTTAATATAAATAAACCAATTTGCTAATATTTAAGTAAATGATGGGAAACACACTCACAACATAGTCAAATGTGAAAATAATCTTTTTATGTATTACATCAAATAAAACTCCCAATTTTCCTTCATTTCTGTTTAATTCTTTCCTTGACCAATCTTTTCTTTTGAAGTTGTATAAACCAAGGAAAGTAGAGAGAAAGATTAAGGGATCGTTGTATGAATCCTTCTTAAAATTTTCTATATTTTATGATGCTTTGACATCTTCATACCTTGCTGGATGGGAGATAACCCATCCCAGAGTTAATTCCAAGAAACAAAATAACTCTCCTGTGAGCATACCTTTCACATGCAAACCAACCAATCCATAGCCCATACCCCAATCACCTTCTTTATCTAAGTCTCACACACCCAGTAAATATTTCCTTGCCCTAAATCACCCTGGAATTATGTACTGAATAACTAGAGATCGCTCTTATAGTCCAGAGCCTGCTGAAATTGTTTAATCTGTATAATTTTAAATTTGCTCAAATTTACTAACTCTACCTCATTTATTCCTTCTTAAGGAAACCACAGTAAAGTTCTGGGCCACACTTTCTCCTTCGTTTCTCCTGCCCAACCTTGGGGCATCCCCATGTAAACCTGCATGATGTGGCATATCTCCTTCTCTTGCGAACTATGAGTAATAAAGCTTTTTTCAATAGCATTGACCTCTCTTTACCATCACCTGCATAAATTAAAGTCAGTCTCTATAAATTAAATTTCAGGTACAATCAAGACAACTGTTCAACGTAGGTAGAACAAGAACTATTACCTTAAATAATTTGATTAATTCTAATTATCAGTATGCCACATTCCCCTTTCTCCCAAGAACTGCCTGTAATAGTAAGAATACCAGAAAAATCAAGAATTGCTTATAATATTAATCACACTAGAATGCAGGGAGCTATGAGGAAAAGAAATGGAAGAATTCCCTGGGAAACACTGCGATGTATGTTCACATCATTCTCTGAAACAACACTTTGGACAAAATCCATGTAACTTGTTCTAAGCCATCACAGTTGTTTTCCTAAATCTTAAAATACCCATTATAAAATAAACCCTGACATCGACTTGATTAGTGTGATCATAAATCTTAATAGCAGCATGTATGCTTTAAACTGCATTTTTTAGGCCACAATTATAGATTCTATTATTTTCCCTACCTACTGCAGTAATTAGATATTATTTCAATGTACTGCCAATTGTTC
>NW_011888789.1:10502268-10507902 GCF_000151845.1 Pteropus vampyrus
AAAAGGTATGATGATTCTGGTAACTGTTTTATGCATGTTTCCCATTAAGAGAAAAATTCTATGTAAGTTAGAGTTCTTTTCATCAACCATATTGCCTAGCTTACCACCAAGTGCATAATATGTGCTCAGTAAAGATTTGTTTAAATAATATGAACTTTGAGAAGTAAATCATCCTTTCACACTAAGGAATTATCTTGGCATTTTGAAGATGCTAGATAGATCATCATTCAGGACTCCCCCAGCACATTCATATTCACACTCATTGTTTTAACCAATATTCAATTATTAACAAATTAAAATATTTTATTTACACGCAAAACCAATGTCAGCTCTTAGACCACTATATGCACCTGTAAACTGGTCATTTCCACTGTTCTACCTACATATCCCAAATTAAATATGTCATAAGTGGAACTGCACTCTCCAAATCAGTTCCTTCTATTATAACTTCTTTTTAATGAATGTATTACCTTCTCCCCAATCTCCAAAGCCTGAAACATGAGAATCATCTTAGACTCTTCTCCCTCTTATCTCCTTTATCCAATTGGCTAACTCATGTCAATTCTATCTCCCGAATACTCTAATTACTCTTTTTTTTCTTTATCTGCACTAACTCTGGCCCTCATCATTTCCTACTTGGGCTGCTGCAATCCTGTATTCCTAATCAGGTTTCCTGTTCTCGGCTTCTCCAATCCATTCTGTATGCTATTGTCCAAGTTATTTTTCAAAAGTATAAATGTGATCCTGAATCTCAGCAGTTTTTAATGACTCTCAATTGATGCTAAGAAAAAAAATCTGGCTGTCTATCTTCTAGTTCCACTATCTTGCTACACGTGAATCTCCACATAGCAGGAAAAGTTACCTGTTTAATTTTTTAAGGCATTATTTACAAATGATAACATACACAGATATTGTATATGTTTTGATGAGTTTTGACAAATATATAACACAAACATACACACATATATGTATTTGTGAAACCAACATCCAATTAAGAAATAAAACATCAAAATCATCTTTTTAAAACATAAATCTTATTATGTACCTTGTCATAAATATCAAAAACCTTCCATCACAGAATGAAATTCAATTTCCCTTCTTACCTACAGGACCTTACCTACTCCCAGCAGCCGCCCCTTCCCTCACTCACGTGGCTCATGCCTTATGGTCTTTCCATGTCTCAGATCTTACAAGCTCATCCCTGCCTTTGCCTAGAGCATTCTCATGGTTTTCTCCCTCACTTCCTTCTGGTCTGTTCAAATGCCTCTTTCTCAGAGCTCAATAAACCCTTGTTTAAATGACTTGAGTTTTGGGAGCTTTCTTGATCACTCTATTTAAAACGGCACCCAAATCTCAGTCTTTCCCCTTACAAATATCACTATCTGATATAATGTTATACATTTGTTTGTTTATGTATTTATAATGAAATGCAAGAGGACTTTGAATGTCTTGTTTACTGTCATATTCCTGATGGTTCAAATGGTGTCTAAGGGAAGGTTCTCAATTAATATTCGTGAATGGAGGAGATAAAATCTAAACTCTATAGCATGACATAAATGGCTCTTCATGATCTGGGACTTGCCTTATTTTTCACTTATATTTTCCTTAATCCTTGAGCTTTACTCACTTTCAACTATTTGCAGTTCTCTAAAGACATCAGATTTCCCTTCATAGCTGAGCATACATTCTCACAGTTCCAGGAATGTCTTTATCCTTTGTTTACCTTTCAAATACCACCTTCTCAGTTTGCATTTCTTCCTCTGTGAATAATTGCCCATCTCCTTCAACATACTTATATCTCCCTGTTCCATGCTTCCTTCTCACATAACTCTTCTTAAGAATAGTTCCTAGAATGTCCAGTGAACATTCATATTTCAGCAGTGTTTTTCTACTTTATTTGTACTCTTTGAGGATATCGATGCCTTTTCATCTTTGTATCAACAGCATTTATCCAGTTTACTGTATAATTTGAGCTCAATAAATGTTTTGTTAAAAGAAGATAACAGAAAACAGAAGAGAAAAAGAGGGAACAGGTAGGTAAAAAGGGAGGAAGAAAAGGGAAAAGCTAGAAAAGAAAACCAAAATAAATTTTTATGTAATGAAATGTGAAGATCTGAATTCAGTCCCTCAATGCAGAGTCCCAGGACTCAGTAAAATAATCTAGAGTTAATTTATGCCTGTTCTCTGTTATTAAATCTAAGGTTTATTTGCATTTAGGATTACCAAATTACTCTTTCTTCTTGGGGTGTGTGTGTGTGTGTGTGTGTGTGTGTGTGTGTGTGTAAGAAAAGAAAAAGATTGTACGGAAGATATATTAAGTAATGATTTGCAGATAACCCCACGACAGGTTTAAATATTAGAAAATGGTAACACACCTCTGTGTAATATTTAATATAAATAAACCAATTTGCTAATATTTAAGTAAATGATGGGAAACACACTCACAACATAGTCAAATGTGAAAATAATCTTTTTATGTATTACATCAAATAAAACTCCCAATTTTCCTTCATTTCTGTTTAATTCTTTCCTTGACCAATCTTTTCTTTTGAAGTTGTATAAACCAAGGAAAGTAGAGAGAAAGATTAAGGGATCGTTGTATGAATCCTTCTTAAAATTTTCTATATTTTATGATGCTTTGACATCTTCATACCTTGCTGGATGGGAGATAACCCATCCCAGAGTTAATTCCAAGAAACAAAATAACTCTCCTGTGAGCATACCTTTCACATGCAAACCAACCAATCCATAGCCCATACCCCAATCACCTTCTTTATCTAAGTCTCACACACCCAGTAAATATTTCCTTGCCCTAAATCACCCTGGAATTATGTACTGAATAACTAGAGATCGCTCTTATAGTCCAGAGCCTGCTGAAATTGTTTAATCTGTATAATTTTAAATTTGCTCAAATTTACTAACTCTACCTCATTTATTCCTTCTTAAGGAAACCACAGTAAAGTTCTGGGCCACACTTTCTCCTTCGTTTCTCCTGCCCAACCTTGGGGCATCCCCATGTAAACCTGCATGATGTGGCATATCTCCTTCTCTTGCGAACTATGAGTAATAAAGCTTTTTTCAATAGCATTGACCTCTCTTTACCATCACCTGCATAAATTAAAGTCAGTCTCTATAAATTAAATTTCAGGTACAATCAAGACAACTGTTCAACGTAGGTAGAACAAGAACTATTACCTTAAATAATTTGATTAATTCTAATTATCAGTATGCCACATTCCCCTTTCTCCCAAGAACTGCCTGTAATAGTAAGAATACCAGAAAAATCAAGAATTGCTTATAATATTAATCACACTAGAATGCAGGGAGCTATGAGGAAAAGAAATGGAAGAATTCCCTGGGAAACACTGCGATGTATGTTCACATCATTCTCTGAAACAACACTTTGGACAAAATCCATGTAACTTGTTCTAAGCCATCACAGTTGTTTTCCTAAATCTTAAAATACCCATTATAAAATAAACCCTGACATCGACTTGATTAGTGTGATCATAAATCTTAATAGCAGCATGTATGCTTTAAACTGCATTTTTTAGGCCACAATTATAGATTCTATTATTTTCCCTACCTACTGCAGTAATTAGATATTATTTCAATGTACTGCCAATTGTTCGCAGTACCTTTTAAATGCATGTAAAAGAGTCATTGGTTTAAAATCTTTGAAACAAGGTTTTTGAGAGCTCAATGGGAATATATTAAGTATTAATTATATTGATTAATTTTGGATTCCATTAAAAAAGGACAAAATTATCCATAGTCTTTACTTATAAAGTTTTATATTTTATATATAAATTTTGAGCCTTAACATGAATGGGTGCATCTGTATATAGATAATTAGTTATGTTATTTGGATATGTTTTTAAAGGAAGATTTCTATTCTAAATTAAAAGTTTTCCAATGAAAACTTTTCTTTGGACCACATTTATGTAAATTTTATAAAGTAAAATAAATATTCATCGATAGCTTGCCTTTTACAGTCTGTTGCTACAGGTTGTTCTATGGACATTAGTGCAGAGACAGAGTTTTGTAATTCAGGCATTTGTCACTGGCTTGGTTATGATTCTGAAGGTAAAGAGCCTCCAGCTGATGAGCAGACACAGACAATATTAGTGCTCAGAATTTCCATTCACAATGAAACCTACCTGCAGTAGGCCAAATTGACTCCTGCATTTAGATTTCAGATTTGCCATTATTTGATTGTGAGTGAAATTGTGTCCATTATTTGAGCATTATAATACTTAATTTCATCATCTGTAAAGGGAGAAGTTAAAATTAATAATCTCTAAGGTCTTTTCAACTGCTGACCTATTAAAAATTGTATTACATGAATATCTAGATTACACATATAAAGATAGAGAAGGTAACTGTTATTTACTATGTTATTTATATATATTCATTCACTATCTCATTCAGTCACTCATTATTCAGCAAATACTTGTTAAGTATACATTAGATATGAAAGAAAAATAGAATGAGCTCCTTGCTTCAAGGATGACTTTTTCTACTTCCCCATCAGAGGTTCATCAAAGAATAACGTCTTAATCTTTGTTATGGTCATATTATTTGCTTTGAATTTTGGCTCATCAGATATATATTTTTGAATCATCTTGGTGAGATTGAAAAAGTTGTTACTTAATTTAAAAATCATCTTTCAGTTCTTGTTGTTCAACTTAATTGCCTTGGGAAGTATGACCATTGGAAACTAAAGAGTAAACACGTTTTAATTTTTTTTTTTCTGTAGACTTGTTTTTATGATAAAGATGGCTGAATAATTAAATAGAATTCCAAGCTAAATGATTAGATCTTTTATTTAAGTTTCAAAAACAAATTGGATTGTCAGTGGTCTGAAACGATGTAAAATGGAGCTCTCATAGATGCTGTTAATATGAATCAATTGATCATGTTTAAAATAATATTGATGATAAAAATAAAATATGTATTCTGGCCCCTCAGTAACAGGCACAACACAATCCAGAATCAGTTCAAAGATATAGTTCTCTAACCAATGAATAGAAGTAAGAAGGAAGACTTAAAAAAGGCTTTTCATAGACCACAAACACAGAACCTCAAAAAACTACATCCCCATTCTCCATGAAAAGATAATCCTTAGTGATTAAAAATCAAAGCTGAAATAACACAACATTAACCCTTTTGCTTCTCCATTCTGTGAGTCATTCATCTATCATATTCTTTGGCTCAACAAATGTGCACACACACTCTCTCTCTCTCTCTCTCTCTCTCTCTCTCTCTCTCTCTCACACACACACACACACACACACACACACACGATAAAGCAAGGTGCAAATCAAACAGTGAGTGGCCCACTGTTACTCATTAACAGATAACAAAGGCTTGCAGTAGAATGCTTAGTGGAGAGAAGTCTGAGCTAAAAGACTGACTAAATATTCAATGTGCTCCAAAATCCTGATTATCAGAACAAGAGCTAGAATAGCTAATGCACAAGCAGGCTCAATTAACCCTAATTAGTTCAGAGTCAGGCTACAAAAGACTTAATTAGTAGTTATTAGGTGCTGCTCAGAAAAGGAGCATAAATAATGGTTGGTAGCAAGCTGTGTTTAAGAGTCTCCTGGCTGAGAAATACCAAAAAAAAAAAAA
>NW_011888789.1:10507952-10566168 GCF_000151845.1 Pteropus vampyrus
TTTTTTTTTTCTGTAGACTTGTTTTTATGATAAAGATGGCTGAATAATTAAATAGAATTCCAAGCTAAATGATTAGATCTTTTATTTAAGTTTCAAAAACAAATTGGATTGTCAGTGGTCTGAAACGATGTAAAATGGAGCTCTCATAGATGCTGTTAATATGAATCAATTGATCATGTTTAAAATAATATTGATGATAAAAATAAAATATGTATTCTGGCCCCTCAGTAACAGGCACAACACAATCCAGAATCAGTTCAAAGATATAGTTCTCTAACCAATGAATAGAAGTAAGAAGGAAGACTTAAAAAAGGCTTTTCATAGACCACAAACACAGAACCTCAAAAAACTACATCCCCATTCTCCATGAAAAGATAATCCTTAGTGATTAAAAATCAAAGCTGAAATAACACAACATTAACCCTTTTGCTTCTCCATTCTGTGAGTCATTCATCTATCATATTCTTTGGCTCAACAAATGTGCACACACACTCTCTCTCTCTCTCTCTCTCTCTCTCTCTCTCTCTCTCTCACACACACACACACACACACACACACACACGATAAAGCAAGGTGCAAATCAAACAGTGAGTGGCCCACTGTTACTCATTAACAGATAACAAAGGCTTGCAGTAGAATGCTTAGTGGAGAGAAGTCTGAGCTAAAAGACTGACTAAATATTCAATGTGTTCCAAAATCCTGATTATCAGAACAAGAGCTAGAATAGCTAATGCACAAGCAGGCTCAATTAACCCTAATTAGTTCAGAGTCAGGCTACAAAAGACTTAATTAGTAGTTATTAGGTGCTGCTCAGAAAAGGAGCATAAATAATGGTTGGTAGCAAGCTGTGTTTAAGAGTCTCCTGGCTGAGAAATACCAAAAAAAAAAAAAAAAAAAAGTGAAATCAATGATCCTCCATTGGAGATTAAATGTAAAATAATAATATGGGTCTTGTCCTAAATTTCATTTATTCAGAGTAGGTCATCGATATAATTATTTTTTCTGGATGACTTAGATGCATCAGGAGAGAAGTTTGAAAATGTGATGGTTACATTCTACTGCAAAAAGAGGAATATCTGCTGTCTAGATGGTGAGGAGCTAACAGGGTTTCGAAGAATAGATGAAAGATTTTCCTTGAACATTTCAAAGGTTAGCCTTTGGAGGTCCCCACATGGAAGAAAACCAAGGAGGAAAGGTTAATGTGCAAAAGGAGCAAGGAAACTGAGTTATGATAAGCATAACGACAAGCTGGTGACCAGGAAGCCTGAATTGTGGCTGTGCATCAAATGGGTTCCCTTCAGTTCAGCAAAAGTCCCCCTTCCTTTTTCTTGCCTCATTTATTCACCAATATGTTCCTCATAGGAACAGAAAGTTAAGGAGCCCCCTCTTACTTCACAGTGAAATGATTATCAAAAAAATGCAATGACCGGATTAATATAAAAATATTGTTTGTAGATGTATGTAAATACATAAAATCTGTCCTTTAAGAGTCTACTTTAACTGACCATTAATTTCATATAATAACTGGCTTTTAAAAAAAAAATACCAAAGAATCACTTAGGAAGAATGGAGGTATATTAGTTTTTCATTGCTGTGAAACAAATTACCACATATTTAAGCATCTTAAAACAATATTAACTTACTAGTTCACAGTTCTATAGGTCAGAACCCAGGCTGACTTGGCTGGGCTCTTAGAAAATCAAAATCAAAGGTAGGCTGAGCTTTTATTTGGAGACCCTGGAGAAGAATTCTTTCCCAAGATCAAACAGGTTGTTTTCCGAATCCAGTTGCTTGTGGTTATAGGTCTGTAGTCCTAGTTTCCTTGCTGGCTGTTAGGCAAGGGCTGCTCTTTACTCCCAGAGGCCCCCACATTCCTTCTTGCATGGGCCCCCCTATCTTCGCACTTTGAATATCTTTGACTTCTTAAGCTCTCAGCCAGAGAAAACTCACTGCTCTAAAAAGTCCCATGTGATTAGATCAGACTCACTTGAATAATCTCCCTTCAGATGAACTCAAAGTGAACTGATTAGTAACCTTAATCTCTTAAAATCCTTCCTGTCATGTAGCATAACATAATCACAGGCATGATATCTTACCATATTCACAGTTTTAGGAATAAGCCTCAATACATCTAGGCCTCTGCTAGGTACAGAAGGTCCCTGGGCAGAAGCAGGAGAGGGAAGCCAGCAGTGTACCCAAGTGCCAAGGGGTGGAAGAACAGGTGGCTGAGGAAATATCCTAGAGATGAAGTGGGGCAATAGGAGAGGTCATTGCCCATGGGCTGGGACTCCAAACCTTCAGCACATGCTCCATTGTCCCATTGGATTTCTTTTACAAAACACAGATTCAAAATTAAGATTATGAAGACTTTTAAGATGGTGACTGCAGACTATCAAACCTCAGTGGAGGTTTCCTTTTTGAGTGTGAGAATGTGCTGATCAAATACTCATGAAGATGGCCCTGGAAATAAGTAAAAACTATATGTGTTTGCTATTATTATTATTATTATTATTATTTAGTAGTATTTTATGGACATCAGCCACTTAGTGAACAAAATGCTTAGTTGCTTCAAAATACCTGGTCTTAAGAAATTAGGCCTGATACAGAGGCATCTTATATGCAAATGAGACTGTTAGACATGGCTGTCTATGAGAACTCCAAACCATTGACTTAAAGAACTTTTTTTCATGGTGGAAGTGCTATTTACATTGTACATAGAATAGGCAAAAATTCTTTCTTTTTTCACTTTTTCCATTGTTTTGGATATTGTCCTAACTCCCAAGCTGGAAATCTGGCTTGTTTTACCGTCAATGAAGTTAATTAAAAATAAATCAACTTGAACCTACATTCAATTTAAGTATTTTTTTAAGCTTATCACACAGTTCAATTCAAATTCCATTCTGTTACAGAATAAATTATGAGAATTACACATAGTTTTTCCTGTTTTTCTTCCTTTACTGTCAAAGCTACTATAGATGGTACACGCTTAATCCCAAGGAAACTAATGAAGTGAATTGTTCACACAATTACGTATTATTTTCCTGTTATGTACAATTCTCTTTGGGTTCCCAATGAACAGTGATTGATCTATGAAGCCAGAGTCCTGTCTGATTTTGAGCTTTGAGTATTCAACCACATCTAAATTTTTGACAAGACCATTTAAAGAGTGGTGTGACTGAATCATAGGACCACTCAAAAACTGCAACATATGCTTTGTTCTGTGTGGGAAAAGCAGCTCCCATCGTCTACAAAAAAAGAAAGGGAATAAAACGTAACAAAAAATTTTAAGAGTACTGAGCTGAGACAAAGATGATACATATTGCAGAAAAATGGATCAGGGCTCTTGGCTAATATAAAATGGTGAATCAAAGTGCAGCGGTGACAGCAGATAATGGGTCTAATTATCTCCAGAGGGGAGTATTATAATGTTCGGACTGGCTGTCAAGCATCTGTAAACTTCTCCTGGCTAGTGTTTGCATTTTCAGACTGCAATGGCAGAGCCCGATTTCACCAAAACATCATAGTGTCAATGCAGAGCCAAGCCAGCATGGCTCTATAGATGCCGAGAGACCTGCTTAAACAAATCTGGTCACCTTTTCTAGATCCATGGCTCTGATCTAAAACATGAAATACTCATAGTGATACCATTGAGACTTCTAAACAGTAAACTGGTTCTGATTCTAATAGTTGTGAGATAGTTGATAAACACCACTGGATTTAATTTTACTAACATTTATAGAGCTCTTTGTACGGGGAAAGCATTATGCCAAGAGGACAGTGTCATGTGATGATTAACAGCTGGACTTTTCTTTTTGTGTTACTTGGGACAAATAACCTAATTACTCTAAGCAAGGAGGTTCTCATGGCAAAAATAACTATTTAGACAGTGGCTGTCTTACTTTGTGTTTCCCTGGAAACAGACCCCAAAATTAGGATTGGGTACAAATTAATTACAAGATGATCCCAGAAACAGTGATAAGAGAATAAGGAAGGGAGGGAAGGCAATCAATAAAAGTTAGGCTCAGAAGCAAGTTATCATTGTGATACCTGGAACAAGGACTGATCCTCAAAGTATGGTTCATGGTTGACCAGCATCAGCTTCATCTGGGTACTCGTTATAAATGCAAATTCTCAGGTCTCACTCTAGACCTACTGAAAGAAGCTTTTCATGTGGGCCCTTCAATATAGTCTAACAAATACCAACCACAGTTGATTCTGATCTCACTCAAGTCTGAGAATAGATGAGCTAGTAAAATCTGGGAATATGTGCAGAACATTTTCCTCAGAATTATTTCATTGGGGGTGTGGGGGGGAAGTAGCTGGGATATTTGTACACCAGCTCTCATCAGTCATTATTGAAGGCTGTTGGGGACCGGGTGTTGGAAATAAACACTAATTTTTCAGCACTTTCTGAACAGAATGGATTCCAGGGTAAATTCTTAGCAGAAAAGACGTTGGTCCTGGCAGCTGAAAGTCATAGGAGCATTAAAACATATGGGTAGGACATCAACAGCTACTGTTGTGGTGTCTTAAGGACTGAGATAATGCACTAAAGGGCATAATGTAGTGCCTATCATTAAAATCCAAGGATATAAAGGTTAACAAGCTGTAATTCCTGCCTTTAGAGAGTAGACAATTTACAAAGAGAGCTAGGATGCAAATTTATAAGTAGAATCTAAGGCAAGATGCAAAATATGCCTCTGGTGATGGAAGTACAGGAGGGAGAGAGAGCATATATGATTTGAGGAGGAAGAAAGATGCTCATGAATCAGTGGTATCTGAGATGGGATGAGTAGGCTTTCTGGCAGGCTGAGATAAACAAGAGGGGTGATTGAAATGTGGGAAGGATACAGGTTGCTGTATCATCTGCTCATCATCAAGTGTATATTGGATCTAGATGTCTGAGCTGCATATATTCATTAAAAAAATGGAAGTAACTTCCATGGCTAACAAATTTGAAACGTAAGGATGCTAAAAGTTAATATTTCCTTGCTACTTCATATCTCCAACAGCCTCACCAGTGATTTTCTGAGAAAGAATTAAGGCTTCATGATTTGAAAAGCACAGAAAGATGTTTAAAGCAGCTGCACAGATGTGCTACTTTCCTGAGACTTATATGGAAATGAGAAAGTGCTGACTTAATTTTTTTCAGTAGCGTTATTACCATTATAACATAACTTTTATAGTTTTAGGTAGACTCGTCAATACATACTGTGAGAATTTTGAGCAGTATGTATAAAAAAAATTAAAAAATTAAATTAAATTAAAAAATTAAATTAAATTTAAAAAAAATCAGTGCTGAAGAGTTGGGTGGAATGAAAAGGGGAATAATTTGAGTAGAATGAATACAGAATTCCATATTTTTGAGGATTTTTTAATTGGGTCCCCAGATCTCACAGTGAAATATATTCCTGTACTCTACTATACTACCTCACAGATTTCCTTCGTATGCATCCCTCTAAACCCACTACTATAGACTGAATGCTTGTGTTTTTCTCATTTTTATACTGAAGCCCTAACCTAAACGTAAAGGTATTTGGAAGTGGTGTCTTTGGGAGATAATTGGGTCACGAGAGTGGAGCCCTCATAAATGCGATTAGTGCCCTGAATGGAAGAGATATTAGAGGATGATCTCTCTCTCCACCATATGAGGACAATAAGAAGGTGGCTGACTGTAAACCATGAAGAGGATTCTTACTGGGGAAGAGGTACTAAACAAATATTTTTCCAAAGAAGATATACAAATGGTTGACAGATACATGAAGAGGTGCTGGACATCACTAATTATCAGAAAACGCTAATCACAAACACATTGAGGTATCACCTCTCACCAGTTATTTATAACAATTATTATCAAAAAGGCAAGGGATAACAAGTGTTAGCAAAGATGTGTAGCAAAGGGAACATATGCAATTAGTGCACTATTGGTGGGAATGTAAACTGGTACAGACACTATGGAAAATATTATGGAGGTTCCTCAAAAAATTAGAAATAGTACTACCATATGATGTAGCAATCCACTTGTGGTATATCTTCAAGGCAATCAAAACCAGGACCTTGAAGAGATATCTGTACTTCCATGTTCATTTCAGTATTATTCACAATAGCCAAGATATAGAAACAACCCAAATGATTGTCAATGGATGAATGGGTAAAAAAGAAAAAAAGGTGTGATGTATACACACACACACACACACACACACACACACACTGGAATATTATTCAGCCATAAGAAAGAAAGAAATTTTGCCATTTGCAACAACATGGATGAACCTTGAGGGTATTACGCTAAGTGAAATATGTATGACAGAAAAGGAATATACTGTATGTTCTCACTTATATGTGGAGTCTAAAAAAGCCTAAGTCACAGAAACCAAGAGTAGAATGGTGGTTACCAGGGGCTGGGAGTTAGGGGAAATGGGGAGATGTTGATCAAATGGTATAAACTTCCAGTTATAAAATGAATACATTCTGGAAATGTAATGTACAGTAAAGATTGCTAAGAGATCTTAAATATTTTCACCATAAAAAAGAAATGGTAATATGTGACATGATAGAGGTATTAGCTAATGCAATGGTGGTAATCATTTAGCAGTGGATGAGTGTATCAAATCAGTATATTATATACTTCTAACTTACACAATGTAATATGTCAATTACATCTCAATAAAACTTGAAAATAAAAGATCTTTGCTTATAAAAATTATTATTTGGTTGTATATAAGATAAAGCTAGCATATATACTATTTGATAAATGTTAAGAGGTCTGCCATTAGTCCACTATATATTGGAGAAGGAGGGTAGTAGGGAAAAAGTTTTAATATGAAAGATAGTTTTTTCAGGGTCAGGAATTTGACAAATATTAAGCTCTATTTTGCTAACTAGATGGGCTTACCACATGTCACAGGAAAAGCTCCAGTGTGGAAAGTGTAATGTGTGTCTGTCTACCTGGTTGCCTGAACAGGTGGTCATATGAGAACTGAGTGCTACTTCTTATGAGTTTTCACAACTTTGTGGAAGCAGTACCAGTCAACATTTAGCCGCTTTTCTTAGGCTGTATTAGGAATTGATCTACTTAATATATGGTATAACTCAAGTTATAAAATTTTAAAAAGGATACAAATTCTATCCTTTTCTTCTTTCATAGGCACTCATAAAAATATTCTCTGTGCTGGTAATGAAATTTCTAACTCAACTGAAATATGCAATATGCAAGACTGCCTGCCATGTAAATGTAGTTTTTATACTTACAATATGAGCAGTTACAGTCCACATTTAAGAAACACTAATGTGTTCCTAAAGCTAGCAAAAATAAAATGAATTATGCATAGACCTGACCCTTCTCCCTTAGCTCATTGTAATATATTTAGGCACCATGAAATATGTTCAACATTTGAAATACTTTTAAAACCTGACTGTTTGTTACAGTTATCTACTACCATGTAACAAACTACTACCAAAATACAATGACCTAAAACAACAGCTTATTATTGTTGCTCACTGTTTCCTGAGTGAGCTCACATGGGTTATTCTTGTCTGAGATCATTCACATAGTTGCAGTCAGATGGCAGGTGGGGACCAACTAAAAGGTCCAGCTGAGCTGTATGTTCATAATAGCTTTCTAACTCACAAGACTTGTGCCTCACCTGAGAAGCCCAGAAGAGTTGAGGATTACTATACATATATCTCTATCAACAGAGCCTCTCTATTTGGCTAAATAGTTTGAGTTTCCTTATAGCATGGATGTCATAGCATACATTTCTTGCATGGTGATTGGTTTTCCCTTGAACACATATTCCAAGGACCAGGGCAGAAACTGAGTTTAAAAAAACAAACAAACATAGTCTTGAAATTAACACAATGTCACTACACAAGACATGATTCTTGGGAACATGATTCACTGGGGAATCCATTTTTGAAGACTAATGATCATATTTGTCATGTATACTTTATTGATATACGATGATGCATGGCTTTGGTAGACTCTTGTTATACCCAAATGAATCAAATAGTCAATGAGAATTAAGAATGCACTTTCGAAAGAGTACCTAGAGTAATCATTTAAAATATGCATCAGAGCTTATAGCAGTTCAACAAATTATTTAATTAATAATTATTAATTTTCTGCTATGTGCCAGAGACTGTTCTGGCTACTGATGAATCCTGATAGATTAGCAAGGTAGATACATGAGGAGATTAAAGCTCAAGAGACTTGAAAACTCAAGAGACAAGTAGAATTGGCTTCTCCAAAGGCAGCAGAATCAGATGCCCGTACAATGCAATGGCACTGGGAAAACCTACTGATACGAGAAACAAGACAAAGAGAAACAAAGAAAATTTTGCACTACATTTTTATAAACAAGACTTAAAGTATATGCTATAATGTGCTCTACAGTTTGACACTGAAAATTTGAGAAATTAATTTCTAATGAGTAGTAAAAAAAATCCCTTATATTGTCTCTTAAAATATCCCTCAACCAAAATCATATTTACCAAATATCGTACTAAAAGTGGTTCTCAACTTTTAGAGAGCCTCAGAATCACCTGGAGAGCTGGTTAAAACAGATTGCTGAGCCCCATTCCCAGAGTTTCTGTTGCAGTTGGTCTAGGTGGGACCCAAGTATCTGCACTTCTATTAAGTTCTTAGGTCATGCTGATTTGTTTAATGGATGATACTTTGAGAATAACTGCTATGTGACTACCCACAATGTAGAAAAGTGGTTAAAACCATAGATGCAAAGTCACAGACAAGACACAGAATTGAATCTTAAAATTTTACTTAAGCTCTGTAGCTTGGTTTTCTGATCTTTATAAAAGACAATTAATAGTAGCTACCTCATTGGATTGTTGTATGAATGAAATTATATATAGTAAGAGCTCAGTAAGTGTTAATCATAGTGTGATTATAATTCTATAAAAGACATAGACCTATTCTAAGATGTCTTACCTGAGGAGTTAGATGCTAATAGTACACCTATTTGTTCTGCAATCATCTTCCAGATTTCTTTCAATGTAGCTGACTGCTCTGAGCATTGCGCCTTTCCCTGCCCCCTTCAAAAGAGTAGAAACAATAGAACTTTCTAATTATCTGTCTTCTCCCTTGTATACAGTGCACAAAAAATCTAACAACTAAGTATTTAAGATAATCTGTAGACAAAAAATAAATCTTACTGTTTTCAAGTTAAATTCTTCTGAGATTGATATTAAAGGAGAATTAGGTTTGCATTAGTTGAGCTTTGCAGGATGTCCTGATAATGCCTCAGTAATCAAAATATAATTATAGAATAAGGATGTTGCAACTGCAAAATACATATAGGTTTTTCTATTTGGTGAGGATTATAACAGTTAAGCATGTACTTGCATTAAGGTGTAGATAAACTAAATTCCAGATCAGTTGTGAAGCTGTATTGTCAAGTATAGGGCAATAGTTTCTCTACAACAACAAAACAACCCAATAATAAATAAATAAATAAATATATATATTTTCATGACTGTCAATAATGTCATAACCCTTGCTTCTCCAATAACATAATCTGTCCTGTGATGCTGCTAGGAGTGAATAGGATGGAAATATAATCAACCTACTCTCTTTCTTTTTCACTATACTATATAGCTCTATCCACTGGGCCACACTCAGTTCCTTTCTGTGTCTTAGCTTACTTATCTAGACTAGATTAACACTTTTCAGCATACTATATGTAGAACACTAGTAGAGTGAGATGCTCAGCAGAAAAATTTCCCTATAGTCAAAAGAACTCTGGAAGCATTTTAAGCTCTATCTTCTTCTTCAAGAGTCAAGACATATTGGCATTTGAAAGACTCTGAGAATCCCTATTATAAAGAAACCAGTGTTTTCCAACTATAATAGACACTGGATATTCTACAGCAGATAAATTTCTGAAGGATATACTTCTTTGGGGAATGCTGCTCCAAGTTATAATTGCCTCAACTTAGTAGGTTGTTGACATTTATGAACTGTCAATCAAAGATTCTTAATCCAGCAAAACTATCTTTCGAAAATGAGGCTAAAATAAGGCATTCCTAGATAAATAAAAACAGAATTTTTTTGCCAGCACATTTGTTCCACTAAAAGTTTCTTTAGTCTGACAGGTAATGACACCAGGTATGAAGTCAAATACACAAGAAAAAATGAAGAGAAAGAAATTGTAAGTATGTGGTTAAATATAAATACAGCCACTCTCTCTCTCTCTCTATATATATACATATATATATACACATACACATATATATGTGTATATATATATAAAATATACCATATATTCAAATTTTACAAAATACTCATAAGATTGTTTAAAGCAATGATTATAATACTGTTAATGTGTTTATAGCATATACAGATATAATATATATAATAATAATAGTACAAAGGAGGAGGAAATAAAGCCATAGTTTACTAGAATTAGGTCAGTATCAATCTGAGGTAAATTGTGATAAGTTAAGGTGGGGAGGTGAAGAAAATAGAAAAATGGTTAAAGGATACAAAGTTGCAATCATGTAGGATGAATAAGTCCAGAGATCTCACGTACAGTAACATTCGATAGTATAATACTGTATCAAACACTGGAAATTACCTAAGAGAATAGATCTCAGGTGCTTTCACCACATATAAAAATGGCAACTACGTGGGGAGATGAATATACTAATTAGTTCTACTGTAGCAATCATTGCACTATGTATATATATATCAAAACATCATAATGTATACCTTAAATATATACAAATTTTATTTTTTAAAAAGGATGCATGTTGTAATCCAGATTGTAAACCACTTTGAAAGTTAACTCAAAAAAATTAGAGCTAAAATCTCAACAGAGTGATTGAAATTGTTTACCAAAAAAATATTGTTTTAATACAAAAAAAGACAACAAAAGAGAAATACTGGAACAATGACAAAAATACATGAGACATATAGAAAACGAATAGCAAAATGACAGACATAAATTTAATTATATCAAGAATTACATTAAGTATGAATGCACTAAAGACTCCAATCAAAAGGCACAAATCATAACATCTAGATAAGAAAAAGAAAGATTTAATTGTATGCTCTGTACGATAGACAGAGTTTACATTCAAAGGCACAGAGAGATTGAAAGATAAAGAATGGAAAATTATATAAAATGCATACAGTACCGGAAGAGAGCTAAAGTACTTATATTAAAAGGGTAAAAGAAAAGTTTTCTTTAAAAATATATATTTATAAAATGCTAAAAATACATTTTTGCGAATATTTAAATGTATTATTAAATATCCAAATATTCTTCTAAAATATACAGAGGATACAATTTATTTTTAAAATTCTGTTAGGGGCTGTGAAAGTAAAAATGTTAGAAGTCTGCTCTTTGGCACAAATTTTGTCATACAGAGAAATAAATTGTTTCATGGGATTCTGACTTACCCCAAATCACACAGGTTACAGCAAAGTCAATATCAGAAGCCATGCTCTCTTTCTTGGTCCCATATTTCTTGCCAGTTTTAAAGAGGCATCATAAGATAATAATGAAATTCATGGAATTTGGAGCTATATTTTAAAAAATTCTAGCTCAAAACTTTGTCATCTATGACCTTACAGAGTTTTCTTAACTTCTCTATAACTCAATGACCTCATCTCTAATATGGGGATAACAATGATACACATGTTATAGAAATTTTGTGAGGTAGTGCATGCAAAATACTTAGAACAATATTTAGTACAAGGCAAGTACTTTATAAATGTAAGTTATTTTTATTCAGGGCTTTGGATTGTCCCAATATATGTACTAGAGATAAATCATTACCATATCTGCCAGCACGTTTTTACAATGCTAGCACAGATTTTAGAGCTCCTGACTCAGATGTTGAATCTACATCTGGATATCAAGCCATTTTAGCAATCAGCATTAGAGAGAATGAGTTGCAAAGAGGCAGCACTAAAGGGAAAACCCTGCTAACAAGATAATATGTGCTGAACTCAGCTGCTTTGTCTGTTATTGCTGAAGGGAAGACAGTGCAAAATGTGAGATTATGGGACACTCAGAGGGAGGACTGCATGATGCACATAATTTATTGCTTGCTGGAAGACCAGAAGGGAACATTAGGTCATCAGGACAGTCAGATGGCAACTCACTGACCTTAGAAATTTTATTTGTAAAGAACATTTTTTCCTAGCCCTCTGGTCTCCACTTTCTTCCCTGAACTCCATGTGCCTGGCTCTCCCAGACACAAGCACAGTTCTCTTGCTCCTGTGCCTTTGCTCACATGGATTACTTGTTCTTGAATGTCTCCCACGTCTCCCAGGCACATGGTACTTTTCCTCTACTGCCCTTTGAAATATGTTTAATAGAGTATAATTTATTTAACTGAGTACTTAATATGTCCTGAACACTGGGATGAACACTGAGAATACAAATTCACACAATTTTAGAATCAAGTGTGGGAGAGAGCCCTTATCACTTTATTATGATTATATACAATAGAGGCAGGCATAGGTGTTTCGTGAGTGTTGATGGAGTATCTTACACAGCCTGGGGATATTCAGCAGCCACCTCCTGAAGGGTTTAGTAAGTTGTAGTTAACTCTATATAGAGAGAAGAAACAAAGGCAATAATACATACACAGGTCAGAGCTGAGAGTGTGGCATAATCAATGGGGCACTTGGTGAGAAGTGAATAAAATAAAGCTGGAAAGGTAGGAATGGATCACATAATGAAGAAGCTTGGAATGATGAATGCCTTGCTTGTTTGGATTTTACAGTGACTGTCATGGGAAGTTGCTAGGATTTTAAGCAGTACAATAATTTGATCAGATTTGTGTTGTAGAAAAAACAATTTGACAGAAGTGTGAAAAATGGATAGATTAAAAGAGTAGAGGCAAGAATGAACTCATTAATTTGTAGTCATCAATAGGGAGAAGATGAAAACCTAAACTAAGGCAGTTATGGCGAAAAAGAGAAAAGAGGATCAGTCTGAGAGAC
This sequence comes from Pteropus vampyrus, assembly GCF_000151845.1. NCBI lineage: Eukaryota > Metazoa > Chordata > Mammalia > Chiroptera > Pteropodidae > Pteropus > Pteropus vampyrus. The sequence goes on from NW_011888789.1 coordinate 10,520,926, forward strand.
AGAGAGAAATCAGCGTTCCTTGAGATCTAATTAGATATGTGAGTTGAAATTGAGAGTGGAATACAGAATGACTCTTAAATATTTGGCTTTGATACACATATAAATGGTGTTACCACTCTCCTGAGAGGGTATATAGGAAGTGGGATAAGGTGATAAGACTATATTAGAATTTGTTCACTTTAAGATTCATTTATATATTTGTTTAAGAATATTTGCAGAGAACCTACCTACTAGATGCTGGAGACTACTCTAGGCACAGGACATACAGCAGTAAATAAAGAAACAGAAATTCTTGTTTTCAATGAGCTTACATCTAGTAGGTTATCTGTGGACATCCCAGTAGATGACTGAATTGGTGCTGGAGCTGAGATGAGAGATTTGGCCTAGAAATGTTGATCTAAGAGAAAACAATTTATAGGTAATGATTAAAAATCTAGCTTACTATAGTTTTCTGTACTTATTTTTTTACTGCAAATTTACAAACAAAAGTATGTATTTTAGTAAAAATATTTAATGTAGCAGAAGTAGTTAGACTAATGTGGGTCAAAAATAATAAAATTATATATATAAGCTTATGCCCCAAACATGCTTCATTAGTCAATATATAGCACTAGAATTCAGGTGGTGATAATGCTACTCTATACCTAAAAAAGGCTCTATACCACACTTTAAGTGGGATATAAACAGATTGTAGGACTCTTAGAGAAGAATGACGATGAAGGTAGAACTTAAGCTATGTCTAATGGAGATGTTTAGCCCGCAGAAGATTACCATGACAAGTCTCTTTGTATAGTTAATACTGTTAGAGCTAAAAAGGAGATATCAATGGGAGGAAGTTATAGGGAGAATTTCAATAATAAGATTGTTGCCGTCTCATTCATGTCCTAAGATACTCAGCCTCAGATTCAGTGATGTATTGGAGCTATCCAGAGAAATAGAATCAATAGGATCTGTATGTATGTGTGTGTACAAATATACAAAAAAGAGGTTTATTATGAGGTATTAGCTCATGCAATTATGGAGTCTGGCAAATCTTAAGATCTGTAGGGTGAGTTAGCAAGCTGGAGACTCAGGAGAGGCAACAGTGTAGTGTTAGTCCAAAGGCCAGCAAATTTAAAACTCAGGAAGAGCGGAGGTATCAGTCTGAGTCAAAGAGCAGGAAAAAATGCTTATATCCTAGTTTGAAGGCCATTAGACAGAAATAATTCTCTCTTATTTAGGGGAAGATCAGACCTTTTGTTCTATTCAGGAGTTTAACTGATTGGATGTGCCCATCTAATTAGGGAGGCAATCTGCTTTACCCAGTCTACCAATTTAAATGTTTATCTCATCCAAAAAAACCCTAACAGAAATACCCAGAATAATGGTAAACCAAATACCATGGCCCAGCCAAGTTGATACATAAAATTAACTATCAAAAGGAAGAATGGTTTCTACCCATGGATTGGTTGATCTCCATATAGGAATTGTAGTCAGGAATTTTAGTCCAACTAAACAAATTCACTTCTGAGTGTTTATTCAAAAACTTAGCTTAAACAAGCTCCAGGCTCTTGAAAATGAAGAAAAGTCTCACCATGCTCAGAGGTCTTCTCCAAGCATGAAACCCAGACAGCCATGCTATTGGTCAAGGGTAGAAATGTTGCACTGCATTTCATAATTGTCTAACTCACTTCCCAAAACAAGAATATTGGCAAAAGGCAAACTTTCTTTTCATCAATACAAAGTTCTAGTTGCCATTTTTGTCTCTTATTGTTTCTTCTCAAGGACCAGACCCAGCAAACAGAAAAGGGAATGTGAGAATTTAAAAGTATTTTTAGAGGACTTTTATCTGATCCAAAGCACTGTAAAATTCCAAGCTTTGACTGCCCTAGTTCCCATTTAATCTTCATTTTTTTCTATTTCTTGTCAGCTGTGCATGCAGATGCTGAAATCTTGTTTGTTTATCATGGGGCCAAGAAGATTTATGGCTGAGAGCATGTTTAGCTGCCTTCTCCATTCTCTTGGCACAGTTCCTGAGCTGCACAGCACAAGGAACACTTAAACATGCTTAAATGGGAAGTCAGTCCCACATGTTCTCTGTGGTTGTCATCTGGTTATTTTTCAGCTTATGCTTTGTTGAGGTTAAGGTAATTACACAGTTATTATTTGTCATTTCCATTATCTTTGGGGTCAGAAAGACATCTGTTGAAAGTTAACATCATCTTTCATTTATGTTAGCTGGTGGCCAGCACCTGAGTGGACATAAAAAATGAGGGAAGGAGGTGGGTGTTCATGCAGGCTAGCTCTGCATGTGTGTGTACTGTGTGTGTGTGTGTGTGTGTGTGTGTGTGTGTGTGGTATGTGTCTGTGTGTGTATGCATACAAAAGAACCCAACCCTGCCATGAAGTCTTGAGAAATCTATGCATTCTTACAAAACTAGTAATGATGAGTTCTAAAGAAACATGAAATGCTGTTGTCCACATTATTCTCAGGGTTTTCAAGTCACTGATGTGGAGAAAAGTAATGGAATCAGATGAAGTATTCTGAGCTTCCTTCCTGCTGGGCTATTTATTTTCTTCTTTAACATGCTGCATGTAGTTCTCTTTGCAGAGTGAAAATGAGAAAATGGTCTAGGATTTGAAATGCTGCATTATTTAATGAAGAAATATATGATGTATATGATTAGTGCTGGCTTTTTGAACCAGCAAATACTGTAATGTTTGCAAATCCAAAGTTATCAGTTGATCCTTCAGTTCAGAGTTAGCAAAAAAAAAGGATCAGATAGGAAAAATTTAGACATTGTGGGCCATACAATCTTTGGAACTACTAAACTCTGCTCTTGTAGCCCCAAAGCAGGCATAGGTAATGTGCAAATGAATAAGCATGGCTATGTTCCAACAAAACTTTATTTACGAAAACAGGCAGTTGGCCATATTTGGCTAATAGGCCATAGTTCACCATCTCCTGCTTTTATTGACTTCTACTAAAAGCTTGACCCTGAACAAATAGGCCATAAAATCGAGGCTTAAGATGGACTTGTAGAGTCAAAAGAGAGAAGAGAAAGGAGATCTACATCAAATTGTATGGTATCCTAGGCACTGGGCCTGTTACTATGCCTCAAGTTCCTTCTGGATAACATATTTACCCCACTCTTCTTCCTGAAGTTTATATCTACTGAAAGCAACCACCTTCGTTTAAGATTGTGTTGCAAAATCCAATTTTGTTTTATATGCTCTAAAGAGACAAAATTTTGCTTCATATCTTTCTCTTAGCACCATGAAAATACAGGTGATATTCAAAATTCTCTAGAGCTGAGCATTCAGATATTCCAAATATGACTGCAATCTCAACACTAACCATAGATTGTTATTGTTTTCAAATCACATCATTTACTCATTTACAAAAAGGAAAACAAGCAATTGTGGTGTGTGTTAATACCCTGCTCCTTTCTATTTAAATGGGAAGAACTTTACCTTGTTCTCAAAGAGGAAAATGAAACCTTTACAGATCAGTGAAGTTAGCCCAAATGTCAGTTTAGAGAATAGTACACCAACCCAAAGACCAGAGTTTAGCTTTTAGTGTGTTAAGAACTCATGAGGATTTAGAATGTGGGGGATTGAATTTGAGTTCAGTTTAACAACTGCCTTTACCTTTTCTCATAGGTTCATTTCAATTTGATAAGTTTAGGAGATCTTATTCTGTTCTGGATTTGTTCTACCAAAGCAGCTTTTTATTTAAAGGAATAAGAAACAAGAATCAACTTGAACTTTTATCAGGAAATTAAACTAACACTAAGGAAGTTTACCTGGATTTTAAAAATTATGAAGCAAGAATTAAGAGAAGTGTTAAAATTTGCTAAAATTCAAGAATAAAGTTAAGTATAGCCCACTTTTAGTAGGTGTATTTGTGTTTTTACTGAGAAATGAGTTCTCAAAAACTATCTTTTTCTCTGAGAGAAAAAGTAGGGAATTCAAGAGTGCTATGGTAAGTCGCTGTGTCCTTACATGAATAGCACCAATTAATATGTACATCAACTCTGACAGGATATTTCAGATATATGATTGAAAGTTTATGCAGACTATCTGGAAAAGTGCCTTCAATGTCTTAATGAACAATTGCTATTTTCCAAACCCAGCCACTCATTATGAACATTGTGGACAAACTAAAAAAGGTTATAAAAATAATGACAATTTTTGTCCATTTGGGATTGGGAGTAAATTGCTTTGGATAGAATATAGATATATTCAATTTATAGGAATAAGAATAAAAAAGAAATATGTATATTTTGGGGGTCTAAAAAATCCCTTAACAATATCTTTGAAGATATTGCCTTTAACATCAATTAGCTTTACTTAATACAAACCCATAAAATGACTCATTATTAAAATATCTTAGCTATACCTATGACTATATTCCTTTAGATCGTGTTTCAATAAATTATGTAATAAACAGATATTGATGAAGCATTAAAATGTAAGTAAAAATGTGATTACTATTACTACTGAATGAGAGGTTTTGCCTACATTAAACATTTGGTACTCGCAATTGGTTGATTACTACAGGACCAGTAATTGGTAAACATCATACATTTGCATTAATTCAATCATATATAAAAATATCAATTTGAGACAAAATTAAAAATAATAAGATGGTTAAAAAACCCTCACATTTTGGAATCGAGCAATGAGCATAAATTTCAAAAGTATATCAAATTTATTCTTTCATCTACTTAAATTAGAATTGACAGGAATTGCTTTTAAAGATCTGGGACTGCAAATTGGTACAGTCACTATGGAAAACAGTATGGAGATTCCTCAAAAAACTAAGAATTGATCTACCATATGATCCAGCAATCTCTCTACTGAATATTTACCCCAGACTTGAAAACTCATATTCGAAAAGAAATTTGCACACTGATATTCATAGTAGCATTATTCATGGTGGCCAGGATGTGGAAGTAACCGAAGTGTCCTAGGATAGAAGATTGGATAAAGAAACTGTGGTACATATATACAATAGAGTATTACTCGGCCATAAGAAGAGATGAAATATGGTCATTTGTGACAACATGGATGAACCTTGAGATAATCGTGCTAAGTGAAATAAACCAGACAGAAAAAGTTGAAGAGCACATAATATCACTTATATGTGGGATATAAACCTAAAAGCAACAAACAAACAGGACAAACAAACAGAGGCTCATGAACATGGACAATATACTAGTGGTTACCAGAGGCGGGAGTAGAAAGGGGAGGGGGGAGGTAAATGGGATAAAAGGAGTCAAATATGTGGTGACAGAAAGAAATCTAACTATGGCAGGTGAACACACAATGCAATATATATATATATGCCTTACTGTTAAATTCTACACCTGCAACTTACTGGATTTCATTAACCAGTGCACCATAAAAATAAATTTAAAAATATAATAAAATTAAAAAGAAAAAGAAAACTAGCTGTCCAAAACTGTAAAGCTGGCCATTACTTATAGGGATTTCTTCCTTCATGTCAGCAGAAAGTACAATTTCTGTGAGAATTTTAAAATTATTTGAAAAGTTTTTCCTACTCTTAATTAGACATTCATAATTAAAAAAATAAAGATATGTATTTAAAAAATAGTTTCCATTTTAGGAAAAAGTAAGAAAAACTTAAATGGTTAAGTCCTTCACTACCGGAGAAATTGAGATAAGCAACAGGTGTAAGCATTCAAGAAAATCGTACCTCAGAAGTACATCACAACTTCTTCATTTATGAGATAAATAAGAAAGAAAGCCTTCACAGAGTTATGGGCTCAGTTGTTAAATTACAGGGTTTATTATCAAAAGTGCAAAGATATTGACAGACATATGAAAATAATTATTAAAAGCTTCTCTAACACAGAATTTGTACAGTTGATCAATTGCAACATAAATACTTCAGTTGAAACAATTACATGTGAACATAACAAAAGCCCAATATTATATAAATTGACTATTAATTTGTTAAACAATGATTGCTTCCTTAATGTTTACTGTGTACATTATATTCTACTGGGAGCTATGGAGATCAACTGTAAAATATATGCTAAGGTACAGTTTTATCACAGGATCTTGGACTTACTCATCTATGCATCACACATAATGGCTAGAATAGTTGATAATAACTAGCAGTAGTAATAAGCATTACTATTTATTAAATGCATGGAATCAACTGGGAACATTTCATATACAGATCAAAAAGACATAAGCCTAAAGCACTAATATTAAAATGATCTACTAACTTTTAAAATATAAAACTGGACTATATAATGTATATGATAAGGTGATATATGATGTGTACTATGCTTGCCCTCTGGCATCAAAGAACGTTGTCAAGTTTTTGATAATGTTTTATGTACTAATAGATCATTAAATCCTGCATGTTTCAAAGACCACAGGGGAATGTATTATGACTCCCTCAAAAAGGAATAAAAGGCATTACTCTTTATTATATTACAACAGATTTCAAATGTCCATCTACAAAAATTATTTTTGCTTTTTATAGATGCAAATGCAAGTATATATGCTTTGGGTCTGCATGCCTTTAAAGACACATATCTGAAAGGAATGTGACAAACTGATAAAGGTCTTAAAAGTAATGTCATGTATATGAATACATAACACAGCAGACTTTCTGAGCATAAAAAGACATAACTGATATTCTCTGTGTATCCTAAAACTTAACCTTCTTGGTGAAATGACCCTTCATCCTTTCCTTTGTCATTATTAAGATAACCGTATTTTTCTTGTTTTCATCTTCTCTTTCACAGCAGGCATTCAAAGTCCTGCATAAATAAAAATGCATGTAACTACAGGACACTCAGAATGTCTAGACTATAAGGACAAAGGATATATTTTTTATTTATATGCCCATGAAAGCAGCATGTCCTGGAATATGAGTGAAAAAGTAGAGTGGTGAAATGGCAAGATTTGTGAGTGACCCAGGTATCAAATATCTGTGTTTCAGTGTTAGTTTTGTAACCAGTCACCTTGGACCTTGAGCAAATATCTTAACTTTTCTGAGCTTCTGTTATGTAATCTATAAAAGAATGTGGTTACCAGTGCTCATATCTTGGTTTCTAATACCATTCTCCAATAAAAGAAATCAGGGCTACTTAGAAAAAATGTCTAATGGGTGGATTGAAGCAGAAAATATACCAGATGAGCCAGGATTTTTTTATATTGCTAGACAGTAAGAAAGAGCTCAAAAACCAATATGATAGGACATGGGATCCAATTAAAAAAAGCTTCCTATGGCTAAAGTCAGAGCAATTTAAGCAATTAATATATGATATGGTATTGGATTAAAACTCAAAGTATAAGCCAAAGTATAAAATACCTATTCATGAATTAATACTGCTATAAATAAATAAATGAATGAATGAATAAATAAAGACAAATCTTTCATACAAAAGAATTTTCAATAATTTCTATAAATTGCCCCCCTCAAGGGTGGAGCATAATTGTTCAGCCCTTAAATGAGGGATACACTTTGTGACTTGCTCCCATAGGGTATAGTATGGCATTAAAACAAAAAAAGTAATTTTATAGTGGAGAAATCTGGTAAACACTACAGTTAAGGTCAAGATTAAGATCATTAATGATGTGCCTTATTAGTAGCATGTACTCTTGATATGTTATAATGAAAGGGTACTTTACCTTGTAGTCTTCTTCCCTAAAACTCCTAACTGCACCCTGATTATGAGAAAAACATCAGAGAAACCAAAATTGAGAGACATACTATAACATACTTAAGCAGTATTTCCCAAAACTGTTAGGATCATGAAAAACAAGGAAAGTGAGAAATCATCGTAGCTAATAGGAGCCTAAGTAGACATAACAACTAAACGTAGTATGATATGTTGGATGGGATCCTGGAACAGAAAGAGGAGGTTAGGAAAACATTAATGAAATCTAAATAAAGAATAAAATTTAGTGAATAATAATGTGTCAGTATTAGTTCATTATTTGTGACAAATGGACCATAATAATGTTAGATGTTAACAATAGGAGAAAATTAGGTGTGTGGTATATGAGAATATTCTGTACAATCATGACATCTTTTCTGTAAATTTAACACTATCTAAAACACAAAGTTTAACTATTTAAAAATGATATAGTTGAACTAGATTCTACATACTGAGTGTTGAAGTATTATTCCTTTGTGAGTTTGGGGCAGAAGAAATCTGTTCCTTATAGCATATCCTTATGGAAGATATTGAGCAATCTTGTGTTTCCTATTGCCTTTATCAGTCTTCCTAGCACCAAACATAGAATTCTCAATACATGTTGATTACATGGAAAAAAAAAATCATGATTATTTTATCTACTGTTAAATAAGTAGAACAAATCCTCATTCAGGAAGGAAAATCAGTCTTTTATATATCTATGTATCTATATCTATATCTATCTATCTATATCTATATCTATCTATGATCTATATCATCTATATCTGTACAGTCTTTTAATCCTTAATAACCCCCAAACAAGTGCAAAATTTTGAATGAACAGTGCATGTACCCCCATTATAAGTCTATTAAATCTTTGCATTGCAATAGTTGCTTATCAACTATTTATAACTTATTTGCAGTGTCAAGAAGTAAGCAAATTCATTCACAGTCCTTGCTCATACTTTAGCACTTGAGTAGCTCAACCAAGGAAACAGTAGACTGTAAGGTGTAAACTTTCTGCAAGTCCTGGTGTCAGGTTACTGCAAGGGTTAAACCAGGCTAAGTCTTGGAAAGCAGAAAGGGATCTGACTTATTCCTTAAAGGCAGAAACTCAAAAAGGCAAAGGCTTCTCAGACACCTACCTTCAAGCAAATTGATCTACCAAATAAAAAATGGTTTAATGTAAGTTTCTCTTTTCATTTCTAAATGATAATAAATAGAAACAGAGTTCTAGAGGCAATATATTTAGAAGTATAATTTTGACCTTGGAAATATTTTAGCATTTCTGATTTCTTCAAAAATCAGACATAATTTCTGATTTTGACAGCCATATTTGCCAATCATGTCAGAGAGATTGAAATATGATGCCCTGTTAAGCAGGATACTTGCTTGAACTAAGATGAGAGCAAGAAAAAAGTATGAAAAAAGAAAACATTTTCCAACTGATTTTGAAAGCAATACTATATTAAGTTGGAAAGATAAAAAAGATATTTAAGGCACATAGTTAATTATTTGTTTACTTCATGGGATCTCCTGTAATCAACATTTTGTTTTGTTTTGAGTTAATACTTTTCTTTGATAACTTTGTTAAATCATGCTACAGTGAGATAAGAATTGGTAACACATGGAATAAGATTAGCTCTAACTTACCTTCATATTAACTCTATGTTTTTATTTGATTTCACAAATCTATATATCTTTATTAAATGGTACCAAAAAGTCTAAACTATTTGAGAGAATGAACTTTTTGTAGACGTATCACTTATTTTTGAAACTTCTATCACTAGTTTTAATTTGAGTTTATTATGAATTGCATAAACTTTAAAGATTTTCACTTTGCCCCTGTAATCCAAATTGTTATAAGTACCAAATAATGCATACAATAAAATCGTATCAATTTGAAAATACCCTAAAAGTCAGCCCTTTTAATACTTCAAATTCACCTTGTCTCACAGTACTTGTATTTGCATGTGTGTATGAGTGTGTGTGTGAGCATGTGTCTATTTTGAATGCTAGGGTACTGTACTCACGTGATTATGTTTTGCTCCTTTTGAATTCCTAGAGTTTTGTGCTGTGATAGCTGGGGTGGTAGTAGCCAAAGAAACTTTACTTCAGCAGAGAATGCTTTTCTGGATGGCATTCCCATCCCTTTTCCTGCCTGAGAACCCAGTCTGCATGATGTCATCTCTACATGGAATTGTTTGTTAGTCAAAGAAGGGGTCAAAGCAACAATCGGGACTCTGATGATGAGTCTCCACTGACTTGTTATAATAGAGGTTGGGAAGGAAGAAATGTCCTTAGTAGTCACCTGCCTCTTCATTTTATTGATGATAAGACTGAGGTTCAAGAAAACCAAAAAATGACTTGTCCAAGCCTACCAGAACCAGTCAGGTGCATCTGAACCCAATATTTCTCCCGAACATGCCCCAAATGCTGTTGGAGCTTCCCACAAATTCTATTAGGGCCATTCCCCAAGCTCTTCCTTGTTATTCAGGCCCATTACATGGTGTCACTGTTTAAAAGGCCACTGTCAAGGGTAAGTTGCTCTCAGAGAATATCTCTTTTACTGATTTTTCATGTGTCCCCTCCCAAAGGTGAGAGCTTGGTCAAAGATGATGGCCTTTTTCTTAGGGAGAACTATATGTAGTTAGAAATATAAATGCAGTTCCAATTTCCTTCTAAAGCCTCCACATCAGTAGCTAAATACCATTTGTTGAAGTTTGTAGGAAACAAATTAGAGCTGAGAACTTGTGAGATCTATATTAATATATTCAATTCTCATTTATGTATACTAAACTTATAAACTTTGAGAACCAATGGAAAATAATTCTATTAGAAACATACAGTTTATAACTTTATAATAGCACAGCTTAAACTGCCCACCAACCTCCCCACCCCCCCAATAGGTAGTATTGTGTAGGGTTACTGCAATATGGTCAAGTAAATTCTATTTGAACATTTATTCAAGTTTATGTCTAGGCTACCAATTTCCTTCTCAATTACTTAACAATACCACGTTTTAGAGCGGCTCTGAAAATGTACCCTGAGGTCCTATGTATGTGCTGAGTGGGCTTCTTCATTACCTTTTAAGAGAAATAAAGATTCAAAAATATGATTTACATAGTAGGGTGGCTCCCCAATAAATACTAATCAAAATACGATCACCACTTTGTATAAAAATTGAGCTTATCAGCCACATTGGAGAAGATCTAGAGTGCAAACATCATCCACGTGGTCCAATTTAATGAAAACATAATTACTGGTAATAATGCGGAATTAGAGAAAGAATTAAGGTGGGAACATTACTCTTACCATGAACTTATTCTCATATATTTTTGCAATGAGAATAATATTTTGGAAATATCTTATTGTTTAGCAATCTGTGTTCTTCTTTCCTTTGTAGTATATCTACCATAAAACTAGACCATGAAGATTATAGACCCAGGGAAAGGAATAACAATAAATAAAAAGTAGTCTATAGGTAGGGAAGATGAAAAATATTGTAGAACTGGAGGTCTGGTTGCACAGGAAGAGGAAAATGAAAGCTTCTTGTAGTGAGGGGAAATGGGGAAGGTAGTGCAAGTCACAAGAGGTCAGACTTGAGTTTTTGGTTTTCCCCTTGAAATCAAAATTCCTTTGAAATAAAGAAATAGAAAGTTCTAGATTGTCCTGAGAAAGTCCTAGTGGATGATTTCACTTCTCTCTCCTCGAAGTATGTGAAATTGAGGGTAGAATTAAATCAATCATAGAAAATAAAAAGATCTTTATCATCATCATCATCAACTTAATTTCATTTGAGTTGAAGTGCATTCAGTTCAACCTTGCTGCATAACTACAATAGATAAGATAAAAAAAATGTAGCTAAAAGATTTAGGCTAATAGCTCATTTAAATATTAACACTGACTTCTTTGGTTTATTTTATAAATAATTTACATAATACATATCTACTTTTCTCTTTAAAAACTATTTATATACTTTATAATTAATGAGATATAGCAAAAAACGAACACAAAAACAAAAAATTCTACAACTGAAATTTTGAAAATGATGACATGATCTTTGAGTTTTTTCTTTATTTTATTCAAGCATTTATAAAGTATTTGTCATTTTTCGAAGTTCTAACTAACATGTGAATTGAAAGTTACATATACTAATATGTACTTTCGAATTAATACCCTTATTACGGATAGTGGCCAAAGTTAGGAACCCACAAGATAATCTTTTCATAGCCCGATGCTCTGCCTTTAGGAGGGTCTGACATTTTGTTTTGCTTTGACATCTGCCCATCTACTGGCTAGCTTGGTACTATTGTACAATGGGGATGGGATAGCTATGGAGTGAAAGGGAAAGAAGCATGAGAAGGGGGCTATTGTGGGAATGTGTGGTGCTTGTAAAGGTGAGAGAGAGACAGAGACAGACAGAGACAGAGACAGAGACAGAAACAGAGACAGAGACAGAGAGCACAGGGCAGCATAGGAGAGTGCAGAAGTTGTCCAGGGGGTTACTGATGGTATCAGTTCACCCTCCTGCTAGAAGAGTAGGGAGGAGTACATTTCTGAATCAGTTATGATAATAATTGTTCCTAAATGAATAGAACACCTTTAAAAATCAAACGTAATTAAAGATTATAAAATTAGACTTTATTTTAATTAAGAAAACCTATTCTCCAAAAAAGGAGGGCAGTTCAGCAGAGCAGTTAATGGAAAAACAAAATATTTTCATGTTTTAGCCCAATGAGTTGAATCCTCTCACTATTTGAAAGCAGTTGTTCTTATTGACAGAGCTAAACCTTTGCACACAAGTATTTGTCTGCAGTGTTAATTCACTAAGACAAAAAAAAAACAAAAAACAAAAAACATGCTTTTATAGTAATGTCAATTAAGCTTTAATCCAATTCATATTTAAAAATTTGACTTCGTATTAGTGGGATCTGAAATCATGAATGTTTACTGTGAAGCAATATAAACCCAAAATCAAGCCAAACCAGAATAGTTTATCAAATTCTAAGTGGTAGTTTTAACTGGGTGTGTTGTTCATGTAACTATGTAACAGCATAGACCTGTCATAATTCTCTAGGCAATGAACATAAAAAAAACCCTATAATTTAATTTCCTCCTGCCTCTTGCCCCTTCCTTCACTTGATGAATAAGTGAATTAAATGTACTAAAATCCTCATCACAATTTCCTCCCTGCCCCATGAACACAGGTTTGGCTACTCTCAGAAGTAATTACCTTCCTTCTTTTTACATGCATCAATAAGCTGAGTTACTGGGAACTGACATTGGTTAGAGAGAAGGAAAACTTCAGGTTCAGATGTTTAAAAAAAAGAGCAACTACATGTAGCTGCTTATATAAGCTTTAAAGAGACAATACCTGAGCTGCATAGTTGGTGCACTTGTCTTAGTAAGAATAGTTTTGCAAACAGAATCTATTATGATGCATTATAACTTTCCAGACCACGGAAACATTTTCCTTACTGTTACTCTTTGAGGTCTGAAGGACTCTTTTTTTAAAGGCTGCAGCCTAAGAGTGACCCTTCAGAAGCGAAAGGAGAGAATCCTTGGCATGTCAGGGGTGTTGATTATCAAGAGCTTTTTCTCTGTTTCGCTGTGGATGCTGTGGAAGCATTCTGTTGATTGTAGGAAAAATTCAGCTGCTTTTTTAGTTCAGATAAATTTGACCTAAATGTTTTCACTCAGAAGAAAGAAAGAATTTAAGAAGACAAGCTTACGTCTATTATGCCCTTGATAAAACTGAATGAAGGACATTTTAAAAATCCATCACCCTTCCAACACTTGGTTTAATCTAGAGCAGTAAATGTTAGGAGGTGTGTTAGCTGTTAAGAGGAACAAAACAACAAGCAACATGAAATGTAGGGCTTACTGTTTCCGTTAAGATACCAGGCAGACTAAAAGAATTATTGGACAGAAAATATTGATATCTGAAGATAAATTCTAGAAAGGATTTCACATTAGATGGGCAGAGGACTGATTTAAAAAGCTTCCAGAATTGGATCATGGAGCAGAAAAAAATGACATTAATGAAAACACTGGTAAAATCACAATAAAGTGAAATCTAGAGTTTAGTTTATATATCAGTGTTAGTTCTTTAGTTTTCACAAATGCACCACAGTTATGTAAGTTAATAACACCAGGAAACAGTGAAACCTGGATGAAAGGTATATAGGGACTTCCTGTACTATCTTTTCAAGTTTTCAATAAATCTAAAATTATCACAAATAAAATGTTTTTCTCCTCAAATTATTCCAAATAAGTACTTAATTAAAAAATAATAAAAGTTTCTAGAGGTGGTTACATGATCTCCTTCGGTGCTGATGCTCCAGGGCACTTTGAAATTCTGTCTTGCAAAGATGATGATTAGAGATCTGTTAGATTCTTAAATGAGTGGACTGGGCAGCCAGCTATGCCCTTTTGTTTGAAAATAAAACAAACCTGTCTCATTCTAATGATGTGCCTTTTAAGAGTGACAATTGCAGTGGGGATGCTCAGAATCTGGAATGTTTGTAACTGGAAGCTTGGGTCTTTTGAAAGTAGATACTGAGACAATAATCTTCCAGTCAATGACGCAGAAACACTGGAATGATGGCACTATGGAAACTAACCTGCTTGAATCTCAAGCAGCAAGGCAGCTTTCATGTCCTTATAGTGTTAAAGTGAACTCAGAGAAAGTCACTAAAATTCTAGGGAAAAGACACTACCCTATTCTGTGCCACAGTTTCCCAGCCACTAAAGAAAGCAGGGTATATTGTCCAAATATATTTTCAGAATGAGACTAGTTAAACAAGCTGTCAAGGACAGTTCTTGTGTTAGACCTGATCCCTCATTATCATCTACTTGCCATCCAGATATTGAGACTTTCCTGCTTCCAGATCAAGTCCTGTATTGTATGGAAATTGAATGGGAGTTAACCCCTACAGAGTGATCTGAAGAAAGGCAAAAGGCCAGGTGGTTCAGACAAAGCATTCCTGCTAAATTGAAAAGGGCTTGCAATTTTCATTACTCACTCCTTTTAGTTAGATTCTAGAAAGTATCTTTTAAAATGTTGCTTCAGTGAAACAATGTGTTAGCAAACAGAAGCATGAATGTTCCAGTAGTAGAGTAGTATTAAAAAAGACTAAGAATCTCAAATCACTTTTGATTCATGGAGGTTAGGAAGAGGAAAAACCTGAAGCTAGTGACATTTATGATTCATTTTCCCTATCTACCTCTCCAGTGTCATATTTTATCACTTCCTCATTCCTTAGCATATACTCAGTTCTCATTCACTGTGAGTTTGGGATTGAGGACTAGAAAAGTTCTGAAAAAAGTCTGAATGTGGAACTCGGGAACTGATAAAAGAAGTTCGTGGTGCCAATTGTTCTTTTTCCTGAGTTGTCCTCATCCTCTGTCAAGGAATAGAAGACCTTCAACTTCAAGACAAAGTCCAGAACTAGTTAATTAGAATACTTGTATGTCTAATTAAATTTGAGAATGACTCCTAATTACCAATTTCATTAGCATTAATTATTATTTCAAGTGGATAGCCATAGATTATAGCCATAGATTAAAGTGCATTTTAAGGTCGATTCACAAAAGTTTTTTTTTCTTACGCAAAAGCACAAAGGAGACTCGCTATTAGGCACCCATCTTAGTCAGGGTTCTACATGCTCCTATTGAAAATTATAATTTTCTACCTACAGTGAAATTATTTTAAAATTTCAATAGCTTGCCCAAGAACAGAATATTGATATTTACCTCTCTTGGAAAGACATGCTTCACCCTGGGAGTGCTTACAAATGTTACCTAAATTAGCCATTCTCATAATGAAGCTGACGGAGTCAAAATTGATCATCCTGAACCATTCCTATAAGTAGCAATACCAATTTTGATCTTCCCCTACAGTTTTTTTTTTTTCATAGAGTGACAGCATTGCCCTCTATCTCAAATGCCAAAATGCCAATAAATAATCAACCAGCAATCAAGGGCCTTCAAAAAAGAGAATACTCTAAGAATGTTCTAAATCTTGATCATGGTGGTGGTTATGAGGAAGTATATGTATACATACAAACACATATACACACATATATGTAAATTTTATCCATATATGTGTAAATTTTATTGTAGGCAATTGAGATTTATGTATATCTATGTTTATCTATGTTATAATTTTATGTTGTATCCATGTATCTATGTTATATATCTATGCTACTTTATGACTCACAATTTACAATTTTAACATGTTATAGCTGAAGGTACTACATTTGAGATTTAGGAAATGCAAAAAAAAAAAGGCACAATAAGAGAATAAGGAATGCACAAAATAAGTACAAGGGATGCATAAAAAATAGAGCATTCTCTGAAGACTTTAAATTTAAATGTCATCTTATTTACTAAATTTTAAAAATTCTGATATAAAAATTTCTTTGCTTTTATATATGTAGTTGTGGGAGATGTGAATTTAATAGGTTGCTGAAATAAAGAAATGTGCTTTGCCATACTTAGCCCCTCATCTGATAGTTTTTCCTGACTCTCTAATGTTCTGTTCCTTTAGAAACCTGTGTATACACCTATTATATCACATATCATATTACATTGCAACTCCTAAATTTGTTGTCTAGCTCTCCAACTAGACTATAAAAAGAAGGGATTGTGTTCTATTTATTCGGTATTTAGCACAAAGCCTGGATCGTAAGAAATGCTTGCTAATTTTTTTTAAAAATTAGCTTCATGGGCATAAAATTTGCGTACCATAAAAATTACTAATTTTGAGAGTACTATATGATGAGTTCCAGACATATAACCATCACCGCCATCATGATATATAACAGTTCTAACGCTCTAAAACACCTCCTCATATCCTCTGCAGTTGATTGTTTCCTCCCCCCACTGAGCTCATAATTTTTTGAGTTGTTCTGAGCTTCTTAAAAAAAGCTACTGTGAACAAATAAGTCCGTGTGGACATATGTTTTTATTTCTCTGGGTTAATTTCATAGGAGTGTGATTGCTGTTTTAAATGCTATGGGTATGCTTAAATTTATAAGAAAGTGTCAAACTATTCCAAAATGGCTTTGCCATCTTGCATTCCCATTAGCAATATGTAAGAATTCAAGTTGCTCTTTATACCTCATTGGTGTTTAGCCATTCTAAACAGCATGTAGTAGGACATCATTTTGGTTTAACTTTGATTGCTTTTTGTTTTGAGTTAACTTTCATTTCTCTAATGAGGAGCAATGATGAACATTTTTGTGCTTTTTGTCATTTGTATATCTTCACTGGTGACAGGTCTATCCAAATCTTTAGCATATTTTAAAATTTGTTGTTGGTCTTTTTATTATTGAGTTGTAAACATTATTTGAGTATTCTGGATACATGTCCTTTGTCAGATATATGTTTTATATGTATTTTCTTCTAGTTTGTGGTTTGCCTTTTGATTTTTTTTAACAATGTCTTTCAAAATGAGTTTTTAAAAAAATTTTGATGAAGTCTAATTTACAAATTTTTTCATAGCTACCATATTGCCATTTGTTTTCTATTTGTCCAGTTGTCCCTTGTTTTCTTTTTCCTCTGTTCTGCCTTCTGCTGGAACAATTGATTATTTTGTGTGATTACATTTTATTTACAGTATTCGTTTATTATCTGTACTATTTTTGTTGTTGTTCCTGTTTCTTTATGATTCACAATTTACATTTTTAACATATTACAGCTGAAGGGATTACATTTGAGATACAGAAAATGCAAAAAAAAAAAAAGTATTTTCAGAGATTTCCTGCTTTTACTAAAGGCAGACCCTTCAGAGGGTGAAGTTGCTATAATACCCCTCTCAGAGGGAGCTTCACAGCCAGGAGATTGACCACTTGCAATGGGATGAGAAATTGTATAAATTAACATCACACACTGTCATCCTTTCATTTGTCTTTCCTGAAAGTCCACTTGCTTTCACACAGACTCCCTTTTTCTCCCTTTTCTTTTCTTTATTAAGTTGGTATATAAACCCTATCTCTCTACCTACATCATCCCAATGATCTCAGATATCTGGCTAAATAAATCTTGTCTTCTTTCCTGTTAATTTATTGTCAATTAATTTGTAGCTTCCCCCTTCCCCCGCCCCGCCAACCACTAGACCTAAACTAGTAGAGGAAAGGTTTTTCCTCCCAACACAACTTACCTTCAAATGACATTATAACACTTTACAAATACTATAAGAACCTTTGAGCATCTTTCCCACTTCTATACTGTATGCTATTGTCAGGCATTTTACTTCTACATGTTATAAACCTGGTATATTTTTTATTATGTTCACCCTAAGAAGACAACTTTTTAAGAGATTAAAAATGAGTGTGTGTGTGTGTATTTACTCAGTTCATTTCTGTTACCAGCATTCTTCATTGCCTTGTGTATATGATTCTAGCTGAAAAACTTCCGTTAGTATTTCATGTAGACTAGAGCAAATCTGCTGGCAATAGCTTTTCTCAGATTTTATTTGTCTGAAAGTATTTCACATTCATTTAAAAAAATATTTTTACTGAATATAGAATTCTAGGTTAATGAGTTTTTTAAAGATTTGAAAAAAATTTCTCCATTGTCTGGCTTGCATAGTTTCTTAAAAGTAGTATGTCATTATTCTTACTTTTTAAACGATGTACGTAATTTCTTTTCTCTTTTGATTATTTTAAATATTTATCTCTTTATCACTGATTTTTGACAATTTTATTATGATATACCTTGATGTTGTTTTCTTATGTTTATTTCTCATGGAATTTGTAGAGCTTCTTGGATTTATGAGTTTCTAGTTTTTTTTTAAAAAAAATCAAATTTGGAATATTTCCCACATTCCCATCTGCAAATATTTTTACTATCTCTTTCTGGAAATCACACTGCATATATATTAGACTTTTTGTTATTGTCCCACAAGTCATTGATACTTTTTCATCATTTAATGTTATTTTCTTTTTCCTTTGTGCTCTGTTTCAGACAGTTTCCATTGCTATGTCTTCAGGTTTACCATTTTTTTTTTTTTGTAGTACCTAATCTGTTGTTAAACACACCAAGTATATAATCTGATATTAATCCTATTGAATGCATTTTTCTATTTCAAATATTGCATTTCTCATCTCCAAACGTTAAATTTGGGTCTTTTTG
This sequence comes from Pteropus vampyrus, assembly GCF_000151845.1. Lineage (NCBI taxonomy): Eukaryota > Metazoa > Chordata > Mammalia > Chiroptera > Pteropodidae > Pteropus > Pteropus vampyrus. The sequence goes on from NW_011888789.1 coordinate 10,539,732, forward strand.
GAGTCATTTATTTCTCCTTTAATCATATTCACATGTTCCATTCTTGAGTATATTCAGTGTATTTATGATAGCTGTTTTAACATATGTAGCTACAAAATTTATCCGCTCTGTCATTTCTGAGTCAGTTTATATTGATTGATTTTCCCACCATGTTATATTTTTCTCCTTTGTTTGGGACCTTCCTATGCATATTTTTGTCTGGCTATTGTTTTGTATCCTTTAATATCTTTCGTAATAAATTGATAGTCTAGTGAGTAAATGGTTTTCTGATTTCTGTGAGCCACTGTAACAAATTAATTGAATCCAAGGAGGAAGTCATGGGAACCTCTGATTTATAGCCAATTGGTTAGAAGCACAGGTAACAACCTGGGCTTGTAATTGGCATCTGAAGTGGAGGGTGATCCTGTGGGATTGAGCCCTTAACCTGTGGAATCCGATGCTGTCTCCAAGTAGATAGTGTCAGAATTTAGTTAAATTCTAGTTAAATTCCAGCTGGTGTCTGGAGACTTGCTTATTGATTTGGGACCACCCTTTCCCTTTATCCCCAACACACAATGGAATAAGCATCCCCAAGCCTGGCACTAGCAGTGGCTGGCCTTGGCTTGCAGCTTAGCCTCTCTCAAGCACCTCCAATCCGAGCGATGATAGGAGTCATCTGTGGATTGCTTTGTGGTTCATGCTAGGTGGCCCTGCACAGGGCAGAGATGGCAGCTGAACTTGGCTTGCAGCAGAGCCTCTTCTAGAAGGCCCCAGGGTCAGCATGCCAGTGGCCAGCTTTAGAACTAGCCAGAATACCACCAGGCTGCTTCCACAGATGACACACCTAAAGGGCAAACTAGGCAGGTACCAAAGCTCTGCTAAAGCAAATCCTGCTCTGTAGGGTCAGCCCTTGCACAACAGCTTCTCCACTGTAGTTATGGTCAGTCCTCATAATCAATTAGCCTGATGGTCAATCCCTCCCACAGTTGTGCAAACAGCATCCAAGGCTCAACTCGGAAGGCACAACTCAAACAAGGGCCAGACCTGGAGCATCTGGCTCCAGTGACCAAGGAGACTGTGCCACTGGGATCCACAGGACACCTACTATATAAGGCCACTGTATCAAGACCAGAAGACATAGCAGCTATACTTAATACATAGAAACAAACACAAGGAAGCAGACAAAATGGGGAGACAAAGAAACATGTCCCGAATGAAAGAAGAGAACAAAGCCTCATGAAAAGAACTACATAAAATGGATACAAGCAATCTACCAGATACAGAGTTCAAAACACTGGTTGCTCAATGCACTTAGGAGAAGAGTGAGTGCAGTGAGAACTTCAACGAAGAAATAGGAAGCATAAAAAAGGAGATAGAAATCATAAAAATCAGTTAGAAATGAAGAATACAATAACTGAAATGAAGAATACATCAGAGGGAATTAACAGAAGTTTAGCTGAAGGAAAAAATTGAATCAGTGATTTAGAAAATGAGGTAGCAAAAAATATCAAATCAGAATAGTAAAAAAAAAAAAGAATCCAAAAAAAGGATAGATTAAGAGGCCTCTAGCACAACATCAAGTGTACCAACATTTGCATCATAGGGGTACCAGAAGGAGAAGGGAAAGAGCAAGGAATTGAAAACCTATTTGAAGATATAGTGAAAGAAAAATGTCCTAACCTGGGAAAAAAATAGACATACAAACTCAAGAAGCAAAAAAAGTCCCAAACAAGATAAACCCAAAGAGGCCTAAACCAAAGACATATCATAATTAAAATGCCAAATCTTAAAGACAAAGAGAGAATATTGAAAGCAGCAAGAGAAAAGTAGTTGGTTACCTATGAAGGAGCTCCCATAAGCATGTCAGCTGATTTCTCAACGGAAACTCTGCTGGCCAGAAGGGATTGACAGGAAATATTCAAAGTGATGGAAAGCAAGGAATCTATAACCAAGATTACTCTACCCAGCAAAGCTATTATTTAGAATTGAAGGCCACATAAAAAGCTTCCCAGACAAGAAAAAACTAAAGTAGTTTATCATCACCAAACCAGTATTACAAGAAATGTTAAAGAGACTTCTTTAAGAAGAAAAAAATAAAAACATATGAATAATAAAATGGTAATAACTACATATCTATCAATGATTACTTTAAATGTAAATGGATTAAATGCTCCAATTAAAAGATATAGGGTGGCTGAATGTAGGCAGCAAATGTAAGGGTCTTATAAGAAAATAAGAAAATAAGAAAATAAGACCCTTACATTTGCTGCCTACAAGAGAAATACTGCAGATTGAAAGACATATATTAACTGAAAGTAAAAAGATGGAAAAAGATATTTTATAAAAATTGAAATAAAAAAAGCTGAGGTAGCAATACTTATACCAGACAAAAAAGACTTTAAAACAAAAGCTATAACGAGATACAAAGAAGGACCCATTAATCCTACCTTTGGATATTTACCAAAGAAACCCAAAACACTATTTTGAGGGGACATGTGCATCTATGTGTTCATTTCAGCATTATTTACAATAGCTGAGATATGAAGGCAACCTGGGTGTCCATCAGTGGATAAATGAATAAGGAAGAGGTGGTACATATATGGAATATTACTCAGCCATAAAAATGAATGAAATCTTGTCATCTGCAACAACATGGATAAACCTAGAGGATGTGCTGAGTGGAGTAAGTCAGACAGAGAAAGACAAGTGTCATATAATTTCACTGATATATGGAATCAGAAGAACAAAAAATAAATGAACAAGCAAAGCAGAAACAAATTCATAGACACAGAGAACATTTGGGTGGTTGTCAGATTGAAGTAAAGTTGGGGAGATGGGTAGAAAAGGTGAAGGGATTAAGAAGTACAAATTGATAGTTACAAAATAGTTACAAGGATGTAAAATATAGCATAAAGAATATCATCAAGGATATTGTAATAACTATGTATGGTGTCAGATGAGTACTAGATGTATCGAGTGATCACTTCATATGTTATGTAAATGTCTAATCACTATGTTGAACACTTGAAATGAATATAATATTGTACGCTGACTGTAATTGAAAAATTAAAAAGATTATTTAAATAAAAAGAGAATGAAAGGGAGACATCATTCAATCAAACACAAATGGGACATGAATATAGTTCCTTGGGAACCATGGTAACCCTTGACTTGAATACCATAAATCAATCTCTATACCTCTCATCTTGACTGTGTGTGTGTGTGTGTGTGTGTGTGTGTATTCGATCTATACTTCCTGAATATCACTTACTCTTCATGTGAGGAAACACAGCTCTGTGGCTTATATTTAATAACACCCTCAGTGAAGAGGGGCTAAAACTAATTCTCTTCTCAGTAAAAATTTCAGGAAAGAATACTGATTGTCTCGGTTTGGGTTTCAATGCTCCTTTGTGTCAATCAATAATCAATAGTGATTAGAAGGTTTCATGAAATCTCTCTTTCATCTATAAAAGCTATTTAATATTAATTCTTCATATAATTCTATAAGGTAAATGCCAATATTTCCATCTCACAGATTGAAAAATTAACACTTAGAGATGTTAAAATATATCATAAAGTTTATATACCTAAAATGTTGGTGTCAGAACTTGAACAAGTTTGTCAAGCATGTGTTCCTTTCCCTAAACATTTCCTTTATCATTTTCTTTCACAAGAATTTGAGAGCTACATTACTCCTATATCGGTATGTTAGACTGCCTCTAATTTTTCTAGATAAAACATTATTTTTCTGAACCCATCTTAAACATAAGCTTGTCCCTGAAATCTGAATAAATAGATGTTCTCTCTCAAATCCAGGGCTTTCATTAACACAGTTTATGTGTTAGCTCCTTTTTTGTTCACACCACTAGTTCTCTGCTTTTCTTCAGGCGTTCTAATGTCTAATTTTCAACAGTTTTCTTCCAAATGAAAATCATTATTGGTATGGTAAGCATTTGGAGTTTTATTATTGATTTATGCCTTGGGTGAAGAGGTTAATTAAATGTGAATTTTAAGCCGACAACATGATTAGGAGAGTGAAGCAACTAGAATTCATGAATACTTCCAGAGCCATTAAATCTATTTAAAATGAACAATGACGGAAGGTGGGAGAATGAAGGTGGGGTGGGGAGATAGACCAGCCCTCTATTATTTGTCACTGGCTTAATGAAATTCTGAAGAATAACAAAATCTTTCCAAGGCTTTTTATTTTGCATTTATATTGACATTAGCATGAAATATAATGCATTTCTAATAAACCACTCTTCTGCAGTCTCTTTGTTTCTTCCATTTCAAATTGTATCATAGAGCTCTGAGCTTGCCAAATCAACAGGTTGGACTGGAAAGATTGGGGAGGGAGGGGTGAAATTCATGGGTTATCAACCCCTAAATATTCCTCTGGACAACTTTGCAAAGCTTGAGAAAGATATACAGACTCAGCATCTTCATTTCCCTATTTTTTCAGGAAGGTCTTTTGGAAGTCATAATTTGAAAATCTGAATCACGGGTGAACCTTATCTCAAAAGTTGCAGAAAAATCATTACACAGCAACAATTGGTATCAGGAAATAAGGAATCTGGACTTGGTTTCAACCTAAATGATGATAAGTCCCCTGAATTCAAACAATGGTGGATTTTACACACCATTTGTAACTGTATCCTCTTTCCTCTAAATTCCAGGCACATTGTGGACTGTCAGTCAGTTCTGGTTACTGATCAATGAAGATGTACAACTGTAAGAGATTTAAAAAAAAAAAACCATGACAATGATTATGTAAGTATAATCATTGATATAAAAACATAAGCAAAATGTTTAAGTCAAGTGGGGTAGTTATTCAAGAAAACTAAAAAAATTTCAAAGGATAGGATATACGCATACACACATACACACATACACACATATATTACATACTTACATGGTTATAGAAAAGTCATCTATTTTAGAAACAAAGTAAATGCTTTGTGACACTTCAGTGCTATTGCAAAAATGTATCCTAAACATTATAAACACTGTAATAATATTTATTGCATTTTAATTTGCAATGGGCATAGTTCTGTTAATGAATAGATCAGTAACTATAATGCAAGATATAGAAAGGATGCAACTTGCTAAATGGCACAGTAACACTACAGAATCAACCTTAGAACACTAAAGGAAGCTATTGTCATTGTGATTCCATTCAGGCAAATATCTATTGTGCCAAGAACAGAAAATATATAGACGTATATATTGAGTTGAAACCAAAGGCCCAGCAAAATAGAAGTTAAAAACGGCCTAAGAATCAGATATATCACATGAAAAGGATTAAAACTCCCGACACACACTAAACTAATCACTAGATAAGAGAGAGGAAGAGAATATGAAAACATTTTCCTGTTAGAGACTGTGAAGCCATACACTGCACTGTGAAAGGTCATGCATTTCACATGCACAGGGAAATATAAACAGCTAGGCTATGAACAATGAGATGCTTATTGACTTTTGTCTGAAAAGCTGCAGCAGATCAAGGCCTAAGGCAGTTAAATCGAAGTCCAAGTCAAAGCTGTCTGCTTCAGAGAGATCTAGGACTCACAGAACCTTGGAAGAGTTCTGCCAACTAGAAAGGCTAACTGGTAGAACCTAATGTTTCTCAGAGACACCAGAATGATAAAAGGAACTCAATCTCCATTTCAAATTTTCCTCTCCACTCCAGGAGATTCTACTTTGTCCACAGTGAGTGTCGCACATATGCTTCTGATATGGTCCCAACCCCGATCTCTGCCTTACTTTACTTGGTTCCAGGTGGCCAGTCTTGCCTTCACATATGGGCCACAGTCTGTGCGTCCTACTGGTCTGAGACAGCAGGCATATTCTTAGATTGGTGTTTCTCAGCTGTGGCACTGTTGACTTTTGGGGCCAGATAATTTTTTGCTTTAAGAGTCTCCTGAGCATTATAGGATGTTTAGCATCATCACTGGCCCTTACCCACTAGATTCTAGTAGTACTCCCAATTGTGACAATAAAAATGTCTTCATATACTGCCAAATATCCCTTGGAGGGGCAAGAATGGCCTGCCCTGGCTGAAAACCACTGCTTTAGAGGTTGCTACCCTTAATATACTGGCCTTGGGAGTCCAACTCTCACCTTAGCTAAGCTCAGATTGTATACTAATCAAGACAGTAAAGGACATTTGAAGATTAAAGAATATTCTAAACAAGAAAAATATTGCAACTGATTACTAGATGTGGCTGTTCTCAGGACCCAGAAGCCCATCACCTTGAGCCTCTAAGAGGAGACCACTTTAGTTAACTGCAGAGCAACCTCCATGCCTATCTAGAGGAATGCTTTATTGCAGAGTTCCCCACCACCCAAAAGTATGCTTAAGCTTTCTATATTTCAGGAAGACTAGTCTCAATGTAGTCAGGACTAGAGAAATAGAGTTTTCTCCTTATCTTCTGTGTCATAAATCTTTTTTCCAGTCTCTGATTCTTTTCTGGAAAGTCAGCATTCTGAATGTTACTTCCTTTTGGGGAAATTCTACCCTCTACCCATGTGGCCTTGCTACAAGTTCTTAAGAGAAAATTACTTCAGAACCTAATAGCACAGAAATACACATAAAGCAGCAAGTAGGTAGCTTTTTCGTATCTCTTCCTTCTGAATTATATAACTGGTAACTTTTTTCATTTGTAACATTTATCAAAACTTTCCCCTGTGGAGGAATTAAGCTACATGGTGACAAAGAGTAATACAGGACCAAAGGATGGAATTTACAGGAGATAGATTTCATGTCAGTAGAAGAAAGGAGATTCTAATGTTTGGAGTCATTTAAGATGCAATGGAAGGCAGTAAGTTTCAAATCCCTTTAGATACTTCAACCAGAAGCTGAAAGATATTGTAAAGGAAAATTCATGCATTGGCTAGGTGGTTGTTCAAGATAATACTTTGATTATATGACTCTGGATACTAGGAGATAATGAGAACCACACAATCTAACAAGCCAAAATTTCAAGAAATTACTCTTAGGAAAGTGGCCTAATTTTTGATTCGTCCGAATAGCAAGTACTGCTAAAATAATATTCAGACTCATTAACAAGAATCAGGAGATCAATTCTTTGCCTTATTCTGGTGTGTGTGTGTGTGTGTGTGTGTGTGTGTGTGTGTGTGTGTGCATGAATTCAGTTTATAAGGGGTAATTAATCACTTTGGAGTCATGATTATTTTTTAAATTTTTTAAATTAAAATAGGATTTTATAAAAGTGGTAAAATTACTACAAATCCATGTCTATACAAGAATAAGTATATGTCTTAGTTTGGAGCATAGGAAAGCACATATTTTTCATTGTGTCTCTTCTACTCTGGGAATTGTACTCCTCCTCAACTAGTTCGGCCTATGAGAATGGCTTCACCTTCCTCTGCCAAGAGGCTGCCCAGAGACAGCAAAGGTGATTGCCTCAGCAGTTTGCTTAGTGTTCATACCCGTGACTTCTAAATCCGTAAGGAGGCTGTGAGGGTGAAGGATTTGGGTAAAAGAGGGAAGGAAGAGGGAAGGAGCATGATAAAGAAAGGATGGGTATAGAAGGTAAGGAAAGACACGGAATAGGGATTTAATTCATATTTGGTCTAGTTCTTGTTCAAGTTAATGGCCAGAGAGGTGGAAATATTTACAATATTTTTCTAACTATTCTTCACCTCCTCCCAGGTTACCTTTTCTTCAGTTCTAGCAATGAAATTGGTCCTAGCAATGAAATTGGCTTTCTTGAACATTTCTTGTACAAATATTTATAACAATGCACCATGGAAATCAGCAATAAAATGTTACTTTTTCTTTTTGCCCAGGGCATAGTATGCGTGGATGGTTCAAGGACACAAAGAACCATTTCCATCCTATAATATGTTACTGATATATATATTTTTGGTGACTAGTGGGGAAAAACATGTTTTGGTTTTGTTGATTTTCCAGGCTCTAGAATATTTATTTATTGAAAAGTTAGATTTAGAAAGAGCACGTCTCTTGGAATACCTGCTCACAAGACAACTGGAAGAAAGCACAGATAGAAACTTCCCACGGCATACTAATATTCAGACATTTTAAAGCCTTGAGAATGAAAATGCAGAAGCAAAATTGCTTTCTGTGTCCTTCTTTTTATCTACACGATACCTAAGAAGTCTTTTCAATTTGCCACTGATTTATAGCACTAAACAAAGAGAAAATCTTGTGGTTATACATGGCTTATTATAACCCAGTTGAACTGTTCAGGGCAAAAAAAAATCCGCTTACATGCCTGAATTACTGAATTATTTGCAATGGATTTCTGCATCAATCAGCAACCAGATAATCATTAACTGTCCCTAATTTTTCGTTCTTAAGCATACATCCATTTATTGAATTGGATTAACTAAAGCAAAGGAAATATTTAGAAAACAAATGCTTTAAAGGCACTGTGGGTAATACGAAGGCTGATTTGGAAGGTCTTTGAACTAAAGAAAATTTTCCCTGTCTATGCTCATCAGAAAAGTGAGGAAAGCTCAGACAAATATCATTTTACTTAATGGCAACAATAAAATCTAATTAATTTAGCTCCCAACAACTAGAAATTTTGACATTTCAAAGGGTTACACTGCATATAAGGTCCGATACACTGACACAGGCATGCTGTCTCTTTCTCAGGAGTTATGCACAATTTTGACTCCTTAAAATTGTCATCAGAGCTTATGATAAAGTATTTTTTAAATTCTCAATAATTATAGCTCTGAACAATTTTGCTCGTTTCTAAAAAAAAGAAAACCTCAAAAGATGAAATTTAAATTTGATAACTAAAGTGGGGGGGTCCAATCCACTCTTGGAAATTTATCGGGAAGTAATAAGACCCATTATTTTAGCCAGGATATAGTAGATAAAGTGAGATGATCAATTAATCCTGTTAAAATGCCTTCATCATAAAGTCTTGATCAGTTAATTTAGAATTTATTGTTTTATTTTTTCAACACACACACATAATGTCTATTTATTGTTGGACTGGAAGATTAGCTGTTGATTCTCTCACACAAAATATGTAGAAAATTGCCACTCACCAGTAGTGTGCACTGTTATATTGCCTTGTGCCGAGGTAGATGTATAGTCCATTCACCAAACTAGATTTCGAATTACTACAAAGCAGGAATTGCATTATTATATTTTTATATATTTTTGTTTCTCCCTAATTTAGTGACTATGACTTAGAAGGTGCTCAATAAATATATCATAAATATAATTTTATACTGGCTCTAAAGAAAATTCCGAAGAGGAATTCTAAAATAAGATTTTCGATGATTATCAGCCTTACTGGAATAAGTTTAAAACCTTCCAAATTTACTTTTCTAAGACATTTATATACATTATCTGTACATGTAAAATGGATCAAATAATTTTGCTTATCTGTTAAGCCAGAGTTTATTTTTGGTCACATCTCTCATTGTATATTTTAATAACAGGAACAAATGCATTTTTTGGCATATTTAATCTGGTCTTGAGACTCAGCAGCTCAAACAGATTCCAAATTTGAGCTCTACCACTTACTGGTTATACATACTTAGGCATGTTATTTAACTTTCTCAAATCTCAGTTTTCTCATCTGTAAAAATGAGATATTAAATACTCTTTAGAATTAAATTAAATTAAACTAAGTGAAGTTAAATTAAAGGAGGTGACATTTGTAAACTATCTAACAAAAGTCTCAATATTTAGTAATAGCTCCATGAGTAGTTGCTCCTTACCCTACTTCAGATCAAATGTTTTTTGAAGACATGCCATTGTATTTCAATGAAAACTGAAGGTTATTGGAAGAAATTTATCTTATCTGTTCATTATAGCAGATCTAGTCATCCCTCTAAGTATAAAAACTCTTCAGTAATAGCTATTGTATGCAGCTGAAAGTAATAAAACTGTATTTGCCTTTTAGACATCCATATTTTGGCTTACTTTTTGTATGCATTTTATTTTGGCCTCTATATGTCTAATATTTTCTGTGTAATATCATGTGATTTGTTGCTGTCATATTTTACTATGTACTTATTCTGCTACCAATTACTCATAATTTAAAAAGTTTCATTTAACTGAAATTAGAATAGAAACTCTCTGAGGTCTTCTGTTTGCTTGGTCAGTATCTTATTCATGAGTCTCTACGTAAATCATGACAAGGTAATAATTCTGGCAGTGGCTGTCAATGCAGAGATAGAATGCTGAGTGAGCTCTGCATTTTAAAATGTATATTCTGAGTTGTCAAGGTTGTTAGATTTAAAGTGTTTGACTTTGGGAAGGATTTGGACAGAATTTGATAGACAACTACTAACCCAGGCCTAGAACTCAATTCACCTCTGAAATGAGAAAGGTCCCGTTTCCTTTCTCGTCCCTTCCTCACTCCTTCTTCCTCAACCTAATTTCTCCATACGGTCCAAGGACCAATCACCCAAGCAGACAGATGGTACATTGAGAATGTGCACAAGGCGAGCTGACTCAGGAGAAATGCACCCCCTTCTCCGGGGGAGGGGCAGCTTCCATTCCATTTCAAACTGGACTTGAAATCAATATGTCATTATAAACACATATGGTACAGGGAGAGACAGGAAGTGGATATACACCCAGGATAAAGTAATTTAGAAACATTAGTTACTTTGAAATGTGCTGCACACCAAGGAGACGTGAACATTTCACAGTGGATTTCTTTGCCTCAATCAATGTCCTTTCTTTTTCTCACTTGAAGCAGTTTTATAGACAATCATGGTTACTTGCTTGAGAAAAGTTCAAATTCCAGTAACATTTTCTGACTGCTTGTCCAGTTCTAAATCTCTAATTATTTATTTTTAACTGCAACCCACGTCATTTACTGTGGGGAGAAAATCCCTGGTAAATTTAAAATAAAAGGAGAAAAAAAGAAAATGTGTGCTTCATTGCATTCTACAAGTAATGATGTTTTGCACTCAATTGTTGTTCAGTTACATGACTATCTTGAGAGCAAATCCTTTGATAATATTCTCATTCCTATTATCCCTCAAAAAATGCAATAAGCTAGCATGACAAGCATGCAATGATACTTAAAATTGAAAAGAGGACAGAGCAGGATTTACAAAATTCTCTAGCTTTTCATGACATTCAGTCTTCCATAAATCTCCCTCAATTATTTTTCTATTCAAATTGAGGTACTTTGAACCATCCCACCCGAATTTTTCAACTTCTAAACTTCCTTTAGGGACAATTACTATCTTGCTCCCTGTTTGCCTATAGAAAAGTTACTTTTTTCCTTTCCAAGATTTCTCCACTCCTCTATCTTCAAACTTGCCCTGAATTTAATGAGCTGTATCTTTTATAGCTTAATGGTTATTCTGGCCCTTTTTACATACAAGAAGTATTTTGCTTTATTTTCTAAGAATGAGGATGCATTTGTGCTGATCCAGCTTTATTCTCTCATTTGATCAGGGACTGAAGTTTAGATTTGAAACTTGAATGGAGTCCAGTTAACTGGTCAATGTCAGGGTGGGATATGTAACTCCAACCTCATTAACGTCATGTTCCAACTAATTGATTGACTTGGTTTTAACCTGAGCTGACTCCATTCTGCATCATATTTCCAGTCTTACTTCTAATATATTTTTAAAGGTTTGGTGAGTGAATATATTTAGGTCTTCTATAAAAAAATATTTTAAGAAAAAATACAACTATTTGTTGAAATTACTTTTAAAAGATTTGCATTAAAAATGTTTATTGAAACACTACTAACCTACAGTTACTGATATTTTGGTCTGCTTGTTGAAATAAACATTTAAAATATAAATCTGTGTAGTAAAGATTAGTAGCTTGACTTTAAACAAACTTTCTAATCCTTTATCTTTGTTAGTTGGTACAGTTGCTTACTATATCAATTTAGTCAAAAATGAAGAGAAGACTTTAGCTATCTAGCTGGATCTAATGCTAAATGCAAAATTTAAGACATACTATGTTACTCTGTTTGCCAAATTTAGCCAATTTAGAAGTCCACATATTTTAAAGGAATTGACTGCTCGGCACATCTCCAAAGAAAGATTGGTTTCAAATTTCAGTTACTCTTGCATCTTCATTCTCACCTATTCATTCGTTTACGCATCCAATATGTGTTGAGTAATAGCAAAGGGAATGACACTAGGCTAAGAAATGTGTAAAGATCTAGTGGGGGAATTGAGACATATGCAAATAACTATAACTCAGGCAGAACATGATACATCTCAGCAGAAAGTCATAGAGGACTGAACATTCGTAAAATTACAAAAGTAAATTCTAGTTGGGGAAAACTAAGAATGACTCTATAGAGTGGATTACAGATTAAGACGTGGTATAATTGAAATTGTGAAGACAGCATAGACCAGTATTTAGAGAAATGAAGGCAAAAATAAGAAAAGCCCCATATTGTTTCAGAGTAGCACAAAGAAAAAAATAAAACAGAAAAAAATGGGGAGAGAAAATGCTTTGTTATTCAAATATTCCTCCAAAGAGGTTGTACTATTTTTGGATCATCCAAACGTATTAAATTGCTTTCAAATGAAAGGCCATTGACTCTGAAGTCTCTGATTGGTTCAATATGAAACTGACCATCCTCTAATCCACTGGAGCAAAGGATGTCTCCTCATAGCGAGCTTTGATAAAGGTCAATCAAAGGTCAATCAAAGGTCAGCTTGTGTTGTCAGCTTTGTGACAGTGATCAGATCCTGGCTTACAGGCTTTACAGAGCTGGATATTTTATAAATCATATTTATCCAAGAACTCTGTGTGCAAGTCCTATACCAGAGGCCAGTTTCTACCTCCAAGAAGCTCACTGACTAATGGGGAAGAAATCCATCTTCCCTTCATTTATTTTAGTTTCTCACTACCTACTCAGTCCATAATCCTTTGCAACCTGATTTTTGTCCACACAGTTCAGCTGAAACACCTTTTTCAAGTTATGTCAATGTAATCACCACATTAAGTAGCTTCTACTTGATTCTCATTTACTTCACTCAATTTGAGATATTTGAGATTACTGATCAACTTCCTGGGCTCTGATTTACTTTGTCCTTTACTCACCAGCCTTCCTCCAGCATTTTCAGTGCAAGTTGACATAAAACACACATTCTGTTTTTTTTTGCTTTCCCATTGATTGCTATGACACTTTTCTCTTTTTCTTTTCCATTCTTTCTCTGGCCTTTCTCCTTCCCTTAATCTCTTTAACACAGGTTCCTACCAGGGTTCTCTGAGTCCTTTTGTCTCCTATTTAAAAGCTCATTTCTTTGTTGACGTATTCTACACTTATAGATGAACTCCCCACCCATCTTTATTGAGATATAATTGACATATAACATACAGTGTGTAAATTTAAGGTATATGATGTGATGATTTGATACACATATATTATATATGTGATGATTTGATACACATATATTGCAAAATCATTACCACAATAATGTTAGTTAATACATCTATCACCTCACACAATAATCATTTTTTGATTGTTGTGGTAGTGAGATCATTTATGATCTACTCTCTTAGTAACTTTCAAGTATACAATATAGAATTGTTAATTGTAGCCAACAGATGCAACTCTTAAATATCTTGCAGAAACAAAAGAGTACATGGAACTCTCAGTAATGATAAGTAGTTTGTGGAAGACACAGTTAAGACTAGAAAAGATTGTGAGTGCTAGAGGGAAGATTGATAAGATAGGCAAAACCAGGTCCTGGAGGAACTTCCATGTCAGAATAAAATCATACACTGTATCCTATAGGCAAAGGAGAACGACTTAAAACATTTCAGCTAAGTGTTAACAGCATCACATCTTTTGTTTGTTTGTTTTAGAAGGACCACACTGAAGCACAATGGAGAATATTCAAATCAAGAATGACAAGTTGTTTTCAACTAGCATTGAACTCCCATTAATTGGCACTGTGTTGAGAAGGCTTCTGAAGATATATTTAGGAAAAGCTAGAAAAAGGACATCATTATGTACTCAGGTATGGCTGTTATTCCAGAGACAACTTCCAAAAGACATGTCTCCTGTCACTGCATCACTTCACCCAAAATACGTCTGACTTCACCACTCGATATCTAAAAAATATGAGGCATATTAAAGATTTAATAAAAATATAAGTAAAGGGAAGATTCAGCTTCCAAGAAAAATAAGATTTTTTTCCATTGTCAAAAATAATGGTGGCTGTCAAGGGCACAGTAGTGGAGAAATGCAGATGATCTGCCATATATTTGCCATCAAAGAGCTGGCAAGTGAAGCAAGACCAGGAGAACAATAATAGAAGCAGTTAGAAAGCTGTTGCTAAAATCCAAAATAGAAATGATGAAGTTCTAATAAGTTAATGTCAATCGTACTGGAGAGAAGATGGGTTTGGTTGATATTAATGGCATAGCTGAAATCAACAGAACTATAGGATCACAGTCATTTAATCTGCCAATTGGAAGAATATGGAAGAAGAAAAGCTCATGAAGAAAACTGAGCTAAAGCATCTACTTAGAGGCCAAAACAAACAAACAAACAAACAAATAAACAAAAACCCAAAACAAAACAAACAAAAAACCTTAGAGAGAGTGGAGTCACAAATAGCCAATTCCAGTTCAGAAAGGATGAAAAATGTTACAGAGCGATGAGGTATGAGATGATGGAAAGATGTCCATCGAATTTAACTACTAGGATAATTGGCCCTTCATTGACAAATTCAGCGTCCTAGTCGGAGGGGAAGCAAAGTTAAGTGTTTTTATTTCCTCACCTTTTATTCACCTCTTTTTAAGAAGCTAAGCTATAAAAGCAAGGAGAGTAAAGCTATGGCAAACTTAATGTCATATCACCCTTTTGCTGTTTTTGAGGTGGGAGAGATTTGAGCATGTTCATAGATAAAGGAGAGATCTATTTGGGATGAGGACATAGAAGAAGCAGGAGAGATACCTGAGCTGCTGGAGAAACAGTGGGGAAATCTTGGAAAGAGAAAGAAGGAAATAGGACAGTAAGTCTGGATGTAGATCAATTTGTAGGTGTTGGAAAAGATGCTGAAGGAATTCAAATATTAAAGACATCTTGTTCGGTCAAGCAGGTTCATTTTCTGTGAGAGAAGTAAGATAAAGGACTTCTGAATGTTGTGGTAAATTAGAAGCAGGTAACTAGCAACAAGTAAAAGATTATTTAGTGTTTTTGAAGACCAAAGTATGGTTTTCAAATAGAGTTGATAGTTTTTATCCTTGGCAGTTCTCTTAGTGTGATAAAATCTATACTTGCTGTTTAAAACAATGACAGAGAGGCCTGCTTTGTCTTCTGATTCATGGGTTCATTGTTCCTGGTAGTTGGGAAAACACACAGGACATCAGGTAAAGCCTATTATTTCTCAATGAGTCCCTGAAGGAAGTCTTGGGAACTTAGTCCACAACGATGATCCCTCTAGCATAATGTTGTTCTTGTCATTTGAATATCCTATCAGATTCCCATAGAGCCTAATTATGGGGTATTCTCCACTGGCCAAATACTATCAAAGCTATATAACTAGCTTGGACCTTCTACCCTATCCCATAAAGTAGTATTTTCTCTAGGTGTCTCTAAACTAAAAGTTTCAATCTTTGGGTTGATTTTTGTCCTCATTGACCATACACATCTTTCCTCAGTAAAAATCTATGAGTCTCCTCTTGATCTGATTAATACCAGCGAGCACCTCCACCCTAGGAGAGAAAGCCAATAGACTATTTCCAATATCTGACTCTACATGCTCTGTTTTGGATGTGATTAGATTGGCTGCTAGACTCCATGAGCTGTCGAAGCACAGCTGTGGTTTACAGATACTAAATGACAGGGCAGTGCCAATAATCGTAAAGTTTGTGTTTGACTGCTTTGAGAGGTACACACCAGGGAGTCTATGATTACTAATTACTCTTATGGAATGTAACAAGTTGATACTTTAAGGTATAGGCCCCACTGGGTTGGCATTTTAATTACACACACAGACATGTATGTATGATAGATGTATGTATATGTGTGTAAACACAACAAATACTTTGGTTTTTAGAAAACTTATTAGTTCATGTATGGGAATTGTCCTTAGAGGTAAGGGAACCAGATTTAGGCTGAGATGAGAGAGTGGTCTAATCACTGTCATCATTCTCAGCCTCACAGTGGCCACTGCTATTGGTCACTATAAAGAGGCTCTGTTGCTTTAGGTCCTGATTTGGTTCGCTGAAAGTTTGATTTAGTATAGGTCCACATGCCCTTATCGATAACTATAAAATCACAAAAGGTCTAAAAATCAAAAGTGGTTTTCTAAGTATGGGCAGATATATATATAACTCAGTGATTCTCAAACTGTACAGTGGAATTACCTGGGGGAGAGTCTGTAACAAATACTGAAGTCTAGTTCCCTCCCAGGGCATTCTGATTAGGTTAAGATGGAGTATGACTCGGGTGTCAGCTCTAAAAGCTGCTCAGTTAATTCTAGTGTGCAGCAAAGTTTGGAGACTACTTTTTCAACCTATTGTAGAGTTATTTCTGGAGACATGAACATCATTGGAGCTGCCTGGACATCTTGAGGAATGTTTAATGACACCTGAATTAAATTTGACTACCTAGATACCACTCTTGTATTAGAGCATCACAGATGTTTTGTTGTGTTATGGGTTTTATTTTCGTCCTTTCGCATGAGGTTTTTTTTTGGTACTAGAGTCATAACATCACCATTTTAAATCACTGCAGTACAAAGACCTTCAATTTTCCACTCTAATTATACATTGATATGTGTGTAATTTGGAGAAAGTAGTACAACAGCTAGATTTAGCTACACATAGCCTCCGAAATAATTTTTCAACAATCAACTGATATTTAATTACATAACAACTGATTTTTGTCTTCTAAATTAAATGATCATTATGAAAGCAACATATTTTTAAAATTTTGCCCATTTGTGTCCTAGCTATTTACAGAAGACATTATTTTCTAACATATCTTCAGCCCAACTGCATACAATCTAGCTTGTGAATACTAACAAATGAGAGAAAATAAATAAATTAAGGGAAGAATTCCCAGAAAGCCTTGATGTCAGTTTGATTTCCAGTTGGTTCCCAATTCTCTCTCTGATTTATTCACTTGAACAACTTTAATAACTTCAGAGTTAGTGCCTTCCCAGATGCATGTAACTTATGCCAATTTTATAAAGATAAGGGGAAATTTGATTAAATAATTGTCTAGAACATACGGGTTTCAAGAATGAAAGGAACCACTTTTTCACCATTAAAAAATAGGAATATAAAAGAACACAGATTCTTATATTGCAAAGATTGGAGAGAAGTTTAAATGTTTTTCAACTGATGCAGAAGAAAAATTCTCATTGTTGATTGAGTTATGTAGCAAATTCACTTTCGTTTATGGAAAATGTTTTTTACTGTTAAAGGAGAAAAATAAATTAGTCAGTAGGGAGGCTGTGGTAGTCATTTTCCCAAAGGAAGAATGACTAAAAAGTATACATTTAGAATTTTTCACAACTTAAACGAAAATAACTTGCGTTCACCACTGGCTATATGGCTAGTTCTATTACCTAGAGCTTCTAAACCAGAATTTGTTTTTATAAGCAGATGCTGTTTTTCTCAGCATTTTGCATTGCTAGCCATCCAAATAGCAATTAAGGTGCAGCCAGATTCAGAATTTGTGAGGCAATATAGTGAGAAGCACACCTTCAGTAAGCCAGTATTCTCTAAGAGGTGTTTTTCACCTCTTTTATTCACCTAGAAACTGGAATTTTGGACACAATTGTCAATTGGAGGCCACTAAGAAGAGAAATATTTATAAAAACTGGGAGGGTCTTTTATTTGGGATATTATAATAATCACTTTAAGATTTCATAAGAATGACCGAGTCCATACGGTGCAGTGAACTATTAATTATCAAGACTTAAGGAATACAGGATTTGAGATTTGTTGATTTAACAATTTCAACAATTTCTGATTCCGAGTGAGAAAGGGTAGTACCGACACTAGATTCTCAGGATAGAAAATCTGAATATCCATATGTGGCCCAACATTTAAAAGTCCAGCCACGAGCACTCCCACTGTTATTCATTTAGTTTCACTGATATCAGGTTCCATTTTGGGCCAGGCATTATATCAGCAACTTGGAATTAAAGGTAACCAAGATGTTCTTCTTGCTCCCGGGGAGCCTCCCTCAGAGGGTCCACAAACTATTTTGATCATACCTCAGTTTCCAGCTGTGTGCCTTCTTGTACAGTCATTCTAAACTATCTTTTTTGAAGAGTATCATAATCAAAGGTATTTATCACTTGGCCCTTGGTGAACCTCCCTGGAACCTAAAACTCCTGTACATTAAAAGTGGTTCAAATCTCTGGGTCTCAGGTCCTGAAAAAAATATACTTACCAATGAATTGATTAAAAGGAAATTTGGTTTCCTCTATTATTTTAAAACCCATTAAAAAAAAAAACAAGAAACAAATCTGACTGGAGAGGCAATCTGGCAGTACTCTTTTTTTTTTTGAAAGCAAGAAAAGAAAATATGAGAAACATTGCATAATCCCCAACGCAACATTCTGTCCATGGTGGGTGTGTAATAGATACTGAGTTATGCTGTGCTGAATGAAAACCTGAGTAATGATGTGTGCACTGAAGTACTCTCACCTAGTAGGTAGAGCTGGTTAAATGATAAAGAGGCATTGCTTTCTAGATTTTCTTAAATATATTGAGTTGTTTGCTCACCCTCTCTTTAACACTTAAACTTCTCTGGTCAGATTATATAGTTGGAAGACCAAATCCATGAATAGTTAGTATCATTACTGTATGTCCACATCAATATCATATCAGAATAAAAATGAGGATGCATTGAAATTAGAGCTAGAAATCAGTAATAAAAAATAGGAACACTGGTATCCAGGCCCTTATTATAATCCCAAGATCAGATACAAGGCCTGCTTCAGAGTTGAGGGAAATGGGATGAGTGGACTAGAACTTTCAATAGTGTTTGTTGGATTCTAATTTTCCACAGCTTAATAATGCCTTCATATCTAAATATTGTACAAGGCAAAAGGCAGGACAAAAACTGACACTAGAGGTTTTTATTTTACCTTGAGTTCTTGTGGAATTTTTGCTTAACATAACCACAGCATTTCCTTGAGATGTAACAACGACTGGATGGGGCTAACTGAGGTTAGGTAGACCAGTTAGTAACCAATCTTTAAGACATATTATATGCCAGAATCATGATAGATTAAAAATTATCCAATAACAATTGAAAATATTTAGCATTTATGTTCAGAACTCTGTGTCTCACAGGAAGCTGATTCAACACATAACAAGTAAGTTACTAAAAATTCTACTACACAAATTTTATTACAAGATGAAGGTTACCCTGATTTTGGTGGAGTCAGAACACCTAATTAATACATATTAATAGAGCCATACAGCTTCCAACCAGGAATGCCTTTCCTGCCTCACCTCCTCTGACCCCCATTCCACCCTTCACAAGTTCTTAACAACATTTAAACTACGTTTATCAATCAGGCCAAAAGCACTGAATCTCTGTTCCCTGCCCATCTGTATTAGTTTCCTAGGGTGGCTGTAACAGAATACCACACACTGGGAGGCTTGAACAACAGAAATTTATTCTCTTTCACTTTGGTGGCCAAAAGTCTGAGATCAAGGTGTCACTAGGGTTAGCTCTTTCTAGGGATTGCAAAGGAGATTCTGTTCCATGCCTTTCCTCTAACTTCTGGTGGTTTGCTGGCAACCTTTAAAGTTCCCTGGCTTGTAGACACATCACCCTGATCTCTGCCTTATGTTCATGTGACCTTCTCCTTGTGTCTAGCTCTGTGTGCACATTTTCCCTTTTAATAAAGACATCAGTTATATTGGGTTAGGACTACCTGAATGATCTCATTTTAACTTCATTACCTCGATTAAAAACTCTATTCCTAAGTAAGGTCACATTCTGAGATACTAGGCTTAGGACTTCAAGATATTTTTTAGGTCAGGGACAATATTCAACCCATAACACCATGCATCCACCATGCCAAGTCTCCATCCTCATTCTTATCTGATCGATCTGATGTTAGGTCTTAGGCAGAATATTAATGTGAAATCATTCAATTGCATGCATTTCTGTGAGAACAAGGATTAGCTGATCGGTGGCGGAACAATGCTTTCTTCTTTCTTTTCACCAAGTAAGACCATCCCTAGAAGATATAGTGCTCGGGACAAAGTTTGATCTCTTTTTCAGATCATGCATATACAATCTCCTACACACACACACACACACACACACACACACACACACTCTTTGCCAGGGGGGCCTAGTTATATAAGTTCTCTACCTGAAAGCTGGTGTCCTTTTGTACATAAGCTGGCATATTCACTTCCTTCTCCTTCACTGCCTAACTGCACGGCTCTAATTATTTGGCCCTGGAAGCATCTTGGGAAATTCTTCAGTTTGCTGGACCCACAAAGTAACTACATGGTGTTATGACAACCCTTCACTAGGTTGACAGTTCTGGGAAAGGCTTATATATGCCTACAACTGGGAATGCAGCAATTAGAAGAATGGCAGAGCCAATGCTGAGTTATTATGGCTGGTTTGTTTTTCTTTCAAATGCAAAATTTCCAATAGAGCAATCTTTAAGAATACCAAAATCTGCTAATAAGCCACTTATGTATCAAAGGTAATGAGTGTGATATGTATAGAAATTAAATTTGTTCCTTAAGGTAGAAATGACAATTTAAAAGAACTGGTAATCTTAATGATCCATGAATTATGTTTTCAAAAGGTGTGTTCTCTGAAATACTTGTTGTGCCTACATTGCTCACACACACAGGGAAGCAACATTTTGAAGTTGAATATCTGCCTGCTTTACTCTAGTATGTAATGAGTCCTGCAGGCCTTTACAGTGGGTGGGCTCCCTTTGTACTGTGCTTACTTGTTACACCCAGCCATAGCCTCATCTTGTACAGGATGCTGCTAGAAATGGCTAAACCTGAGGAGACACCTGGTGGAGAATGAAAGTATTTTTCTCTCTGGGTAAGGTGTACTTATTCTTTTCTAATAATATTTCAAATGATAAGAGATCAAGGTAATGTCACAGAATCTTTGCATTTGCTTTTTAGCATTCTAGAGATGAGAAGCAATTATACAAGCAGAAAAAAAGATGCTGCACTAATTAAGCCTCCTTATAGTATAGCTTATACACTATGAGTTTAATTATTATTTATTTATTCACTCATCTATTTATAGGTGTGCCAGGGGAGCAGTGGTCTTGTTCCCTGTGGGAAGCTCTTATGTTGAGCTATGGTAGGACATACGGTCATCAAGAGCAGGGATTAACGGTATAATTATGTGAGATTGAGATCACATATAAATGCTAAGTTCCAGGTAAGCAGAGAATAGGTGAATAAGAGAGAATTTGCAAGTGGATAGGTTAGAAGTGGGTTTTAAGCAGAAGATTTGGTTGAGCAGAGAGGGAGAAGTGGCCAGTAGGACTGAGTGTATAGAGAGAGAAAGGACAACAGGTACAAATGCCTGGTGGAAAGGACACCAGCCTATCAATAGCAGAGAATTACGTTAGAAAATAATGAGAGATAAGTTGGACTAGGTAAGGAAGGTATAGTTTACTGAGTTTTTTAGCCTCATAACTGAAAAGCTGTCTAGCCACTAATGATATGTTCAGTAGGCAATCTGGTATAATGTAGTATTGATGGTTTTGGAGTCAAAAGTAATGACTAACCTCTGATGCCACTCCTAACGAGCTGTGTAATTTTGGACAATATTGTCAGTTAGCTATTACTACCAAACTCAGCCAAAACTTGGTGGCTTAAAACTCCAACCATTTATTATTTCTCATGAATCAGCTGATCTAACTTGGGTTTAGCCAGAGAGGCTTTGCTCCACGTTCTTCTCATCTTTCTCCGGGGACCCACAGGCCATCCTGGGCAAGTTCTCACATTGTTGGTGGAGGATCAGAGTGTAAATGTAAACATACAAGACCTCTTGGGGCAGAAACGGAATTGGCATACCATTGCTTCCCTCTTGTTGTGTTGGTCAACACAAGTGATAAAGGCAAGGATGGCAAATATTCTCCACTCCTTTTGTGGGAGGAACATAAAGTAACACGATAAAGAAGATTGATACAGGAAGGGGTGAGGAATTTAGCCAATAATGCAATCTACCATAGGCAATTCCCTTAAATTCCCAGCCATATTGCCCTCATCTCTAAAACAGAGTAATAACGTCTGTTCCTCTGCCTCAAGAATTATAAAGATATATACAATAATCAATGTATGTATACATTTTTACCTAGCAGTAAAACATAATGCAAAGTAAAAGATAATTATTTTGAACTTGCTTATATCCTCTCACTTTAGCAAAATTAGAAAATTCTTTTAACAGCCACCTTCCACCTAGCTGGACTCTTCCAGATGGTGATGGGCTATTCCAGTGGGGATGGTGGTGGAGGGAATAGAGTTCACACATCTGTGCTATGGGCTCTAGTTCCTTACTTCACAGTTAATTCTCCAGAGATTTTTTGGGAGTAGAGATTTAAGCCAGGGGTGCTGTGGATATTAATATAATCTGAGATTTGAAAGATGAAAGACGTGACCAAGCTGATTTAGAATTGAAGTCTGTTCAAAGCCCAAGCATGTGGAGATCATGCACTGAGAATAAAAGAGGAAACAGCAACTAAAAAGAGGCACATTTTGCCACTCTCCGTGATACTTTTCCACTCCTAGTGACTAAATATAAAGGCATGTCCACATAAAGTTAAGCTTCAGAATGCTGTGTTTCTGTTATAAAGTTGCAGCTAAGTCCTTTAAAGGCAGAGTCACCATTCAGGTTGCTCAAATGTTTTGAATGGATTAAAATAAAAACTTTTGGAAACAAATCTATCTACAAAGTTCATGGAATCTGTCTGATGTGCGTGATTTTTTTTTTCTCCTTAGCTCTTTTTTTTTTTCTTTTAAAGGCAATGCCTTGCAGCTTTTTCCGAAATAGAAAAAAAAAAAAAATCAATCATCAACAATAGCCCGGCACTCAAGAACAACCCAGAAATAACAAATCAGTCTCTGTGTGTGACAGAAGTGGAAAGTATGTGTGGTAAGAAAAGCAGCTAACATTTCAGACTTCCACAGGGCAATTAAGAGGAACTGAAGAAAACATGATTGGAAAAAGGTGAGGAAAATGCCAGTTCCACGTAGAATTATGAAGACCCTGGAATGTGTATGCAGCTGACTTGAACCCCTCTTTGTGGAGGCTCTGCTATCCTCTCACCTCACTGACCCTGAGCAGGTGTACCTCTTTACTGTAGCATGGTGGGCAGCGAAACAGCCAGGGAAGAGATAGGAGGCAAGAACTGTCATTGCCTGACTTGGAATTCTTCGTATATAAGTGGCTAGAAGCTACAGTTTATAACAAACAGCAAAGCAAATCCAAATTTCCTTCAGACAATGAAAAAAGCCTAGACTTGAAAGTCAAATAGTTTTGGTTTATTTATTTATTTTTAAACCACTTTATCGAGATATTAAAAAAGCTGTACATTTTTTGATGTATACAACTTGACGAGTTTGGAAGTAAGTATATATCTGTGAAACTATCATCACAATCTATGCCATAAATACATTCGTCACCTTCAAAAGTGTTCTCCTGCACTCTATTTATTCTTCTTCTCATTTGTGTATGTGTGATAACATAAGATCTATCTTATGTTATCTTATCTTATGATAACATAAGATCTATCTTAACATAAGATCTATCCTCTCAGCAAATTTTAAGTGTACAATATAGTATTATTAACTATAGCCACTATGCTGTACAGTGGATCTTTAGGATTAATGTATGTTGCATAACTGAAACTTTGTAGTTATAGCTTATAATTCGGGTTTATTAGCATAGCTTTAGACTAGTGCCTGAACTCTGTGTCTATATTCTCATATGTGGGAAATAAAGAAATTAATTAATAGCACGAACATGTTCTTGTGAGAATCACATCAGGTTATGTGTATGAATAATCTAGCAAGATGGCTTGAATAAAGTAGATATTTATAACATCAGTTCCAGGTGTGATATTAGGAAAACAGGAGGCAATTTTCGATATATTAATTATTTATATGAGGATTTAGAGCCCACTAAAGGCAAGAACACCACATGGATTCGTGTGTGTGTCAACTCTGAATAATTGGCAGTATCTGTTTGGAGAATCGGAATGAGAATGCTCAGTAAGAAATTATGCAGTGATGGATTATTGCTGCCTGTAGTAAGTGAGGAAAGAGAATGAAGGCAAATATGCCATGCACTTATTATTCCTGGATAAGCACCAATAGACAAATAAAGATAAATAAAAGTAACATACATGTCCAATCTTCAAGAATCACATGGCCTAGTGAGAGATAAATACCAATAAACTAAGTGTTACAAAAGCTTCTCTACTCTCTAGTCCCCTAATAATCTAGGTAGATGTCTCTTAGTATGCTTATTCCAGAAGGGGATGTCACTGAAAGTTTCCCAAAGGGATAATCTTGAGCTATGATAAATAGCAGTTAGCCAGGAGGAGAATAGAGGAAAAGAAGTATGTATTCCTCCAAGAGGGAACCACATAGACAAAGACAGGGTCAAAAACATCACAGCATGAAGGTGAAGAGCAGGGAGGCTTGTAAATTTGGAAAATAGCATTTGTACAGGGAAGTGGCTGAAGGTGATATTGTTGAGACAGGCAGGCTGAGTACCACATGAAGCTCTATTAAGATACTTTATTGGCTTGACTTGAGGTTGGAGGTAGGGTATAATACAGTTCATAGCTCTAAGAAATTCCCATTCATATGCATTAAAAACAATTTCCTTGACATGTTGAAACTTAAAAACTGATGAGATGCTATAAATTTTTATGTGCAGTTTCATTCTCTAGCCATGATCTGTGCCATCCCAATGATGGGGTAGGTCTTGAGATGAAATAAAAGTGCGTATACTTACAGTTTTTTACTCTGATAGATTGTTATTGTCATTAGTATAGGCAAAAACAACAAGAAGTAAGGATTTGTAGTGGATAGCTTTTGTTCATTAGGTTCCTTGGCCTCCTCTGTCTTTTCTTTTTTACTAATTATTCTCTAACGCTCCTGGGGAGCCTGTGCTAATTTTCCTTCAATGAATTAATCACACCTTTCTCCATGTACCCAAAGCACATTGCTTATATCTCTGTCATGGTCTTTATTTTGTTCATCCAGAGTTGTGTTAGCTTTTTCCATATTGCTTGGAAAACTGTCAGATCTGTTCTGTAAATTTCTAAAAGACAAGAACCAGAGGTTATCACTGTTCCTCTCACAGTACTCAGCCCTGAGCTTAGCACACAGCAGGTGCTCAATAAATGTGTGTCCAATTGAATTAAATAGTGATTGTTATTGATACTTAAATTTTAATCATCATTATAACGAAATTGGTCATCTAACAAGCTTGCACCATAGATCTAGTTAGAAAAATAAAACATAGAGCAACTTATGATTGATTTTAGTTACCTTTGTAGCATATTAATACATTAAACCAATTTAGCCTTCAGTAGGTACATTGAGATTGCTGGTTCTTGGCATAAAATTCTCTTGGTTGAATAACAAAAATGTATCTTCTTAAAACACTTTGAATTGACATCAAAGAATAATAGTGTCTTATTTTAACCATATAGGGGGTATGATTTGGTATAGGGAAATGTTCTAAATCTAACGGAGATTAGAAGACCATTAAGAAAAAGATGTCTAATGGGAATTTATAGTAATTCTCTGGCAAATCCAGTAAGAGCTGCATGAAGAGTAAACTGTGATAACTATAGGCTGAAGAAAGGAGAGGTGACATTGCAAAAACTTTCCCTTGCATCTTTAATAGAGGGCTATGAGGGAAACATGAAAGACAAAGATAATGAGAGATCAGAGATGGTGGCATAGATGGCACTCATCTGTGATTCTGAGAAGGGCTACAGTTACTAGTGTTCACTCAGATTATGGGGGATGATGACCCCAGAAAAGGTAAGAAAATTTTATTTATGTGGGTGAGATACCATCCAAAGATTTGATTTGAGACAGTGACACATTATGGCATTATGTAAAATGTAAATGTAATTTTAATTATATGTTGCTTTGTCACGATACGAATTTCTATCGAGATAACAATACAACCAGATTATCAGTCCTGGATTTTAGATATTTCCAGGAATGCTGCTGGGTGGGATAGTTAGGGAAAAGAAATAAGAAAGGAATTGCAATATTCTCTGAAAAATAATTTCACTGAAATTGATGTTGACATGCATTGACACAAATGCCACGCTAGGTCCATGAGACATCATGGATAAATTAAAGAAACCACATCTGTTCTGAAGAAGATTGAATTTATTTTGATGCACTTTATATTCGAATTTGCTTTAACTCATCTATCAGAGACTTCCTCTTTCTTTTATGTCTCAGATCATTTCAATAATTATTGCGCTCACACCTTTA
>NW_011888789.1:10567218-10572240 GCF_000151845.1 Pteropus vampyrus
TATTCCACACTTTGGGCTCAGGGTCAGGTAGAGTGAACAACATAGCCAGTCATTCTGACTCCTAATTCTTCTCCATACACTTGGCTAATTATCAAATAGACTAGATTTTGAGCCTAAAAACACTGTCCCTGTCATCAACTCTGGCACCAAATAGATCTTCACTTAGCACATGTTTGCAAACCTGAGATGACTGCCTGGTTGTGCTAGACATTTAGATTTTGATATCTGCATTTAATTGTCCTATTTCCTAGGCCATCTTCATCTGGGTGACTAAACCCCTGCCCAGTCACTCTATGCCTAGACCTCTCCCATTTATTAAATCTCCCCAGAGAGCCTTGTTTCTGCTTCCCGATCTTCCAAGTTCTGATTCCATCGTCACTACCAACCCCAATGCTGTCTATATCAGGGTTACTCAATAGACATCACACAACTGCCGATTTTAGTAGTAAAAGCAATGTAAAGGATAGAAGAAATGTGAGTTTCTGAAAAAGGATTAGGGAAAGAAAAAAATGTTTGTTTCATTGGGAATATTTTGGTTTGTAATTGGGAATCACTAACCAAGAAAAAAAAAAGTAGATGGTGTAGTTCTGGGCATTTCTCTTATCTAACTTCTAATTTCCATCTCTAGGATTAGAGGTGGCTAGGAAAGTATTAAAGCTTTTGCTTAATAAAATAGGTGGAGTTATTAAATTGGCAGGTTAATTCAATAAAGGCAAGGTTGACCAGGTGCAAGGGATTAGTCAGGACACAGAGCTTGCAAGTTACACTTAGAAAGCAGGTCCAAGCCCTGGACTCCTCAGGGATCAGAAACCATATATAATAAAGGCTAAACCACAGGAAGCAACTGAAGCAGAATAGATGGGCAGATTGGACTTTGAGGTAGAGACTTGGGCCGAAAGACAAATTATCAGAATGTTAACCGAGAAATATCAATATTTTTGATATTTTCCTCAAATTTCAATTTTCCAGAACAGAGTATCAAAAACAAATAAAAGCTACATGTTTCACCAGTAATTTTAGAAATGAGAGCTCTAGGTACTATGCAAGGATGGTCTTCACTGATTATAGAGAGGTACTAGACCAGGGACTGAATGTTTATTGCAAACAACTAGGCTGAGCAGAATTGACACAAAATCCCATTTTTTGTTTAACCCTGTCACCCATTCAGTCAGTAACTATAGCTCCTGAGGTCTGGAAGCCTGTGTGCTTTTTGGGCTGCACAGTGGACCCATCACTGCCTTCAACCATCATCTCCTCTCTGTGATATTTTGTGTGCTATAAGTCATAGAATGAAGTTCTACACCCCAAGTTGGCCTACAGATCAGGTTGCTACCATAGTTTCCCATTCTCCTTTTAAATTTCCCCTCTTTTCCAGCCTGTAGGCAAAGGCCAGAGAGTGACATCAAAAGCAGCAAAGTTCTAACTGCTTGAATCACTTCTTAGTTCCTGGCTTTTCCTGGACTTTCCACAACTGCTTGAAGTCTGCGTCTGTGAACCAATTCTTTAGGATTTTGTTCACAGGATTTTGTTCAGAGACCTGCTATAAACTTGTATCTCCATATGGAAACACACAAGATTTTAAATTACATACAAAGGCATTGGTAGTCAAAAATCTCACTTTTCGTCCATTCCCAAAGCCTGTTTATTTTCAAGCTTAACCAGGTATTCATTATTTTTCTGCTAAGCACAAGTTTTCTCACAGTTCTGTCCTACAATGCCACCATTTATAGTTCCAAATCTCCTTTTGGGAGCCACTCCTTTGAGGCACATATCTCTTTCATTATTGTCATGGTCACCACATAATATTGTAGAAGGATGGTGAGATCCAGGGAGGTTTAGTGACTTTTCTAAGGTCACACACCTTGGCTAGTAAGTGGCAGAGTTTGATTAAGTCTCTTAATGCTAATTGTTAATACGAAAATAAAATTAAATTACTAAAATCACTTAAAGTCCGACACATACTGATTGCTTCGATTCAAGCAATACTCAAAATAACATTTAAATTAGGGCAATGGAGGAGAGGAGGTAAGTATTAGTTACAATAATACAAAACAAGAGAGGGTCGATGATCTACTATCCTGAAAAGCAATGGCTTTTCAGGAAACTGTCATAAAGTCAGAAAATTACATAAACATTATGAGAATGTGACTCAAAGTATTTTCCCTTAAACATTAATAAAACAATCAATTATGCATCTCTAGATTCTCATTTTTTTTCTTGCTTCAAGGAAAAAGTGAATAGTAAGTACATCTTTGGGGAAATGTTCTCTATTAGAAGTGATTGACAAAAATTTCCCGTTGAGTTAACTGGCCCCAATGTAAACGTGTTCCTACATAAAGAAATGAATGTCAATGAAGACTGCACTATAATGAAGTGAGAGCCCCATTGCCTGACCATTTTAACTAGATAATACATTTTGTTTAAAAATGTGTTTTCTGACCATGAATTTAGCATTTGGGAATTAGAACTCTCCTAATTTTGATTCCAAGAAAGATAGTCTCACACAGGCCTGTAAAATATCTTACTGGAGATATCAGAAAGTGACTTCTTCAAACTGAATTAGTTTTATTCAAGTTCAGTACAGGAAAAATGGTTTAGATAAAGAAATGGCTCTGGTTTGTTATGATATTCCATTTGACTCTGATTCTATCAGAATTTTCAGCTAGTTTTCTGGGAGCTTATCAAAGCCTTATTTTTTAAAAAAGGGGGATTTTTCCCCCTTATGTGGGCTTTAAATCTCTCTTAGTGAATTGTACACTGTCGTTATGATTAGCCAATATTTAGTGATTCGTAAAGTTGTGACTTGAAAAATCGTAACTGCTAGCATAGTACTGCCATTAGTTTAACAGAAGAAAAATAAAGTCAAAACACTTTCTATTGAATTTTTCTAGAATACTATTTTTTTCCTCTTTGGCAAATTTCAAGTTCTTTGCTTCAAGCTGATCTCGGTAATTAAAAGAATGATTTTTAAAACTCTGGAAAAGGATTTTGCAATAAAAATTCATTAAAACGTAATATTCACAAAACAGGATATTTTATCTTAACTACATGTGGAGAGAAAAACAGGAAGGAAATTAGGTGCTTCCTCCACATCCATCGTCCATGTGTGTTTATTACAGTTCAGCTGTATGACTGAGAACTTGACACATTAACAAGTAGTTATGTGGTTATTAGCTCAGTTCCTCTTTAAAGAGTTGAGAAAAGGAAGAAAGAATGAAAGTAGAGAGAAAGGAAAACCATACCTGCTAAGCTGTCTCTTAGAACAATGGCCATTTCATTTTCATGAAAATGGTAAGTTCATGGCTACTGCAGCTAATTCGCTGATGAACAAAACTAGTTTGTTGTCATGATATGATACAAACCCATTTAACTCAGAAGTAAAGACTATGTCTAAACTTAAATGAGGTCATTCTAATCAAATAGGGCATCATTCACATAAATCGCTGGGCATTATGGAAATACAGCAACTAGATAATCAGTGGAGTATCCCCCAGACTGGGGAGTTGTCATGGAGACACAACCAAAGTGAACCTTGTAGTAAGCCTGGCAGGAAATATCTTTCACTAAGCCAGGCTGCCAAAGTCTGGGTGCTACCTGTCTATAGCCAGCCCTGGAAATAGTTAAACAGGTAAGAAGTTCTCACTGTGACGTATTTCAGAAAAACTCTGGATACAAGTAACTGCAAGAGGAAGGAAGAATTAGGAA
This sequence comes from Pteropus vampyrus, assembly GCF_000151845.1. NCBI lineage: Eukaryota > Metazoa > Chordata > Mammalia > Chiroptera > Pteropodidae > Pteropus > Pteropus vampyrus. The sequence goes on from NW_011888789.1 coordinate 10,570,924, forward strand.
GGGTTGTTACAACCATTCCAAGATATCTCATTTAAGAAATGTTACAAATTACATGGCAAGTGACCCAGTAACATAAACTGAAATCACTTGCATAGTCAATTTATCATTTTCCTAGTTAATATCAGTAATATTTTTAACAGACAAATTAATGGTTTGGTCTGAAAATTCCAAAAACCAAACCTTTTAATTATGCCCTAGCTTGTAACATGTCTTAGCACTTTGCCTTAATAAATGAAATTTTTGTGTTGTTATTTAACACTTTTTGCTATTTATAACTTGCCTTTCCAGATTGACTAATATAAACTAAGAGATAAAGATTACATATAATCCTTCTTTTTATTTCTCCTACTCTGTATACTCAGTAAATATTTGATAATTTAAGTAGATTTAATTGTATGAGGCATTTTAGATGCATCTGTTCAGTAGCTTTCCCTCTTCATGACACACACTTCTGATTTTCCATTGCCTCAGCTGTCTTCAGTCTACCATATTCTTACCAGTTACCCATATTCAACTAGAGCCTGGGCCAGATCCCAATCTAGTGACTGAGTTCCTGCTGCCTATTGGCAAAATTTACTGCCAATGATCCTCTCAGAGTCATCTGCTCTGGATTTTTTTTAAATGTCTGTATCCGTCATTCATCTGAAAGACACTCCTCCTTTTTGACTGGCTGTCTAGAGTCGACTTAATTGCATGCTTTGCAAATAAGGCTCGCCTATTGGGGGCATTTACCTGTTTCTGCTCCTTGTGTGGTGCCAGGGTCTAGTTCAAAAACGTGCCTTGTCCACGCACTCCTCAATCTGCTGAGAGTCATGGTGCCTTGCTTACCCCAGAGACAGAACATAAATGGCTTATCCACTGGCTCCTGCAAAAGGGATAGGGTAACAATTTTTATAAGTATGGGCTTTCCTGAAGCACTATTTCTAAATACCCACTGCTGCCCCATCTAAGTAAGGAGACGGTAGGAGTTTAGTAGATATAGCAATTGGAGCTACAACCAGTTGATGGGGTGGATCTGGGATTGACTCTACCCACTTGTAAACTCTTGTCTGAACCAGCCAAAAGGTTTTCAGTCCACATAAAATGCTGCTTTTAAAACAGACTGATATTTAAGAGCAAATTTTTAAAAACTCAATTTATTCTTAATTATTAGCTAGTTGCCTCAAGGCCTATGACAGAAATCTATCCTGTAAGAATGTCATTGATAAGAAATTTTTACACATACACACACATATAAATTCTAATGATGAACAATTTTATAATTTTTCTGTCATTAGAATTTTCCATCATTAGAATTTATGTGTGTGTGGCGGGGGG
>NW_011888789.1:10572290-10581098 GCF_000151845.1 Pteropus vampyrus
AGGAGTTTAGTAGATATAGCAATTGGAGCTACAACCAGTTGATGGGGTGGATCTGGGATTGACTCTACCCACTTGTAAACTCTTGTCTGAACCAGCCCAAAGGTTTTCAGTCCACATAAAATGCTGCTCTTAAAACAGACTGATATTTAAGAGCAAATTTTTAAAAACTCAATTTATTCTTAATTATTAGCTAGTTGCCTCAAGGCCTATGACAGAAATCTATCCTGTAAGAATGTCATTGATAAGAAATTTTTACACATACACACACATATAAATTCTAATGATGAACAATTTTATAATTTTTCTGTCATTAGAATTTTCCATCATTAGAATTTATGTGTGTGTGGCGGGGGGGCGGGGGGTTGCTTCAGAAGACATGAAAAATTATTAAATTAGATCATTATGGTATATGATGAAGCATCAAATAAAACAGTAAGAAACATTCACTATATTTGCTCTTTATTTTTGGTAAATGTTCATAAGTTTCACTTAAAGAGTGCTGACGTACTAGATCATGGAACATACACATGTTAGCTGGGCTGAGGAGGTAAAGAAAGGTGTATACTATAGGTAGCAGTGTGATATTCTCAGCTGGAGCAGATGGAATCCACACTGCATGAAAGTCCAAATTCTGGGGAGGAGCTGGAGCTGCACTAGGGGGAGACGAATCAACAGGTAAAGGAAGGTGATCAAAAACAATCTTTGTAAACTTTGCAGTTTAGGTCAAAGTCTTTTATGGGTAGTGAGTTAGATTTTTATTGCTGCCTGTATCACTAACTAGATCTCTTCAAAATTATTATTCTTCCCTTCAACAAAGCTAGGCTAATTTTAGCCATAAAAGTCCACTTCAGCCATAGAAGTAAATTTCAAGAAAGACCTAGAAAGACCAGGAAGAAGATAAGAAAACTAGAAAATCATTCACTTTGAGTCTACATAGACTGAGTATCTGGTAGATTTTCACCAAATGATAACTAAGATACTGTTTTGGACACACAGAAGTGACAGCAATTTTCTACTATTTTAGAAAACATTAAATGAAAATATAAATGGAGAAAGGATTTACAGGTAATTTTATTTTTCCTCTTTGTTATATTTTTTTTTTGGTCTTTTTACATAGTATAAAATAAACATATACATATATATAGTTTTAATGATCAAAATAAAGTGATGAAATTCGGCTAGGGAAGGGAAGGAGAAAGAAGACAATTGGTAAGATGAGGTAGGACTAAATGTGGACTTTTCTTAAATAGGAAGAGTTTGATGATAACTTCTTAGGCTGAAGAACAATTCAGAGGTAAAGGAACGATGACATGTGTAAGATGAAGGGATAACTGATTTATCATAGTTCCTATGATAAAGGCAAGATATGTTATTATTATTATTTTTTTAAAAGTGTTAGTCTTGAATAGAAAAAGACCTAATTTACACTTTGAGTCTTGAAGAAAGAGGAAAGTGTTAAGTAATGTGATATAATAGTTTGTGAAAGAAGTTTGTAAGCGTGTATTAGAGATGGTTCATGCCTGATGGATTAAATCTTCTTAATAAAAATAAAAAGGAAATTTGTTAAAACTTATAAGTAATATGAGAAGTAAAAGTGACAATAAGAAGAGTGATAATTACTTAGAATGGTCCCTAAGAAGAATGGGAGGGGGAGTTGACAAGAATGACCCAAGGATTGTTAAATGATATTAAAGACACTAAAGCTGGCAATGGCTCTATGAATGAGGAGATTACAGGTATTAAGAATGATTCCTAAGCATTCCCAAAACCTTTGGGTCTTGGCATATCTTTCCTAATACTCAAGATTAATTAGTTACCCCTATTTGGCTTCTCTTTTACTTCCTGACATTATTTACTTAGCTAAGTCTGTCTAAGGTATGTACTTTCACTCAAACTCGGCTATGATTTCATTCTTATAAGCCATTAAACATGTCCTCACATCAAGTAGCTGGAGCTATATGAGTAGTCTATACTACTTCTTCTGATTGAAATGTTCTTCTCCTATTTACCTAACCAACACTTCCTCACCTTTTAGGTATTAGCTTCCTCTTAGTCCAAATTTGGCCCATCTATGATAGCTAGCTTAGTAGAGTAGATAAAAGCTAACGTAGTATGTTTACCCTGAGAAGGGTATTTGTCTTTCTGTTCCTCTAATGCCAAGTGGAATTTCCAAGATGAGGTGGCTTTATGTTGTGTGTACAAGCCATGCTGGATTGGGTTTATAATAATCAGAGTGCTCATCTACTTAATATATCTTTTACTAAGGTCACGGTAAATTCTTTGGTTAAGGCACCCCTTTGCATGGATATTTCGTGTCACCTTACTGCTGAAAAATCAACAATGATCCAACAAGCCATATCAGTTTCATTGTCTCAACTTGGATTTATGGGTATTACAGATGCTGGGAAAATTAAAGTAATTCAGAAGTGAATGAGGAAAGACAAAGTGGATATCAAGGGACTTGACCCAGTGTAGTGAAAGACTTTAAATTGTTTTTAAAGAATGGTATAAATAATTTCAATATTGCTGGAGTCGATATTAATGTAACACTATCGCAGGTTGGGTGGACTGATGAGAGCCCCTGACAGTCTCCCGACATCGAAAAGCCCTACACAAATCAACTCTATTTATCTTAGTTTGGAGAAATATACAAATCTGGACAAAAAATAAAAATACCAAACTGGACCTTGAATTTCTATTGTCAACTGTCTGGCAAACTCATCAGGATGGAGATTGATGAAGAGACCAAGGTCTTTGGGCAAAACTTCTGACTGGGGACATAAAGTCATGTGAACATGTGTGGATAAAGTGGCCAAGAATGGAGAAGAAACCTTTCTGGGGTTCCTTGACACAGAAACACAATGCACTGTGATTCCACAATTGTTGTGAAGTCTTACATGGGCTACAATTAAATTGGGAAGGTATAGAGATGCAGTAGTTGATGAAATTTAGGTAAAAATTTGGATGAAAAATCAGAATCTTTTGACAGAATTTAAAGTGAAGTGGATATGTCTCATTTATTTGAATATATTATTGAGATGAATATTATGTCTGACTGGTGAACACTTCCTCTACCTTTTATAATATGTGGCCAATATTAATTGGACATGCTAAATGGGAAACATTAGAATTGCCTGAGTCCACACAGGTTGTTAACTTGAAACAATATTGGATAACTTGTGGGCAAAAAGAGATTAATACTTTAATTAATGACATGTTGGAAGTTGAAGTACTGGTACAACAAATTTTCTGTACAAGTGCCCTATGTGGCCCATAACAAAGGCAGGGGGCTCATGGAGACTCATAGATTTTCAGGGCTTGAATAAAGTGGTATTACTAGTCATCAGTAGTCTGATATGATTTCAAAAGTATAAAAAAATACAAAAATATGAAAGAGACTGATATGCAGTGATTGGTCTTACAAATGCTATTTTCTCAATTCTGATCTTGGAAAAGAGTCAATCACAGTTTGCCTTCATATGGAAAGGATTCCAATTTATATTTACTGTATTACCTCAGAGTAATTAAAATTTACCAACTTCTATCATCATTTGATTAGATGAGATTTGAACTCAATTCAGGTCTCTAATGTGATAATATACTACATTTTGATGATATCATGACATAAGAAACTGAAGAACAAGTGAGAACTGATTTAAATGAAGTGATGACACACATGACTAACAGAGACTGGCTGATAAAATTAGCAAAGATACAAAGGCCTGCCCAAATGGTAAAATTCTTAGAATAACCTGGCCAGAAGCCTTCCAGGTTAGAAATTCCACAGGCAACTAAAAATAAACTATTACCATTATCCGCTCCTGGAACTAAGGAGAAAGCACAGCATTTGGTCAGGTTGTTTGGATTTTGGAAGATGTATGTTTCACATCTGGGAAAATTCTTCCTCTTATTAATTAAGCTACCTGAAAGAAATATTTGAATGAGGACCTGAGTAACAGGAAGCTATATTAGAATTACAAAAAGTGATGGTTCAATCATGTTCTTTGGGCCCTTATGATCCATACTCAAATTATTTTGGAAGAATCTGCAATTTACACTTATGCTAATTAGAGCCTATGGCAAAAATCTCTGAGTGCTGCCCAGAGTGATCACTGGGATTTTGGACCAGAACATTTTCACATATGTTAGCATGATACACACCATTTGAGAGACAATGTCTTATTACTGGGCTTTAATTGAAACTGCCCATATGACTAAAAGCTAAAAATAATCTTAAAACCTAAAATACCCATAATGTCTTGGGTAATGTCACAGAAACACTCTAATAATAATGGCAGTGCCAAGAAGATTTCCATAACAAAATGTATATGGTTTATACAGGAACATGGCAAAGGAAGATTGCAGGATGGTACTCATAGTATTTATGAGTTAGTTCCTTCTTTTCCTCTAGGGTTGACTTTGGAATTGTCTGAGGAGCTTTCAAATCTTATTATCACATGGGCAGTGCCCTATTAATAACTCTTGATTGATCAACAAAAACCTACTTGGTTTATGGATGGTAGTTCTAAGATAGATGAAAAGCATCCTGTCTAGAAGGCTGCCATACTACAACTGACTGATGGAAAAATTCTGATTGAAAAAGTTAAGAATTAACTCAATGGGCTAAACCGCATGTCATTTTCCCAACAGTGATAGAAGACTTGAACAAAAATAAAAGGCCTAATGTTTGGATGTATACAGACTTATGAGTGGTGGCTGAAGATCTGGCCATATGGTCAAGCATACGAGCAATGGAAAACCAGATTATTAAAGGCATGCCTGTATGAGCACAGTCCTGATTTAAACCACTATGGGAATATAAGAGATACATTAAAATAAAACAAATGGATGCCCATCAGATGAATCCCCTTCTAGGATCGAAAGAGGGCCGGAACCAATAAGTAGATATCCTTTTGCACTCATTTCAGGTGGCCACTTGAGTTCACAACATACATGTACATGAGGGAACTTCAGCAATGTCAAGATGAGCTGACAATCGATATATGCCTCCTGCACCTTCTAAAGCCAAAATACTAGCAAGAGAAACAGAAACTGCAGGTGGCTGTGGGGTAGAGTCCCCAGGGGGAAAGGCTCTACACATAGCTGATCACTACTAGTAACCCTGGGAAATTATAAATGGGTCCTGACAGTAAATAGACATTTGCTCTGGACTGGAATTTGCATACTCAGTGACAGACTCAAATTTTATTAGTTAACTTGAACTGCCATAACAAAATACCACAGACTGGGTGGTTTTAACAACATACATTTATTTTTCTCACTGTTCTGGAGGCTGGAAGTCCAAGATCAAGGTTCCAGCATAGATGGTTTCCTGTGAGACTTCGCTTTCTGGCTTGCAAATGGTTCTCTTTTTGTGTCCTCATGTATACTTCCTACTTTACACACGCAAGACAGAGAGAGAGAGGAAGGGAGGGAGGAAGAGAAAGGCAGTGAGAAAGAGAGAGAGAGAGAGAAAGAGAGAGAGAGAGAGAGAGAAACAGAGACAGAAAGACAGAGAGACAGAGAGAAACAGAGAGAGACAGAGAGAAACAGAGACAGAAAGACAGAGAGACAGAGAGATAGACACAGAGAGAGAGACAGAGAGAGAGAGATTTGGCATCTTTTCCTCTTTTTATAAGGACACCAGTCCTGTTGGATTAGGACACTACCCTATGACCTCCTTTAACCTTAATTATATTCTTAAATGCCCCTTCTCCAAATACAATTACTTTGGCAGTAGGGGCTTCAATATGTGAATTTGAAAGGATGTAATTTAGTACATAACACAAATGCTCAAAATGCTATAACAGACTGGAAACAAAGATACTGCACCAATTGGACTGCCAAGTTACATTTCTTTAAACCAAGAAACACATTTTAGAGCCCCAAAGTATTCAACAATGGGCAAAAGAGATATCATCAAATTCATATATTATGTTGTACGTCATCCTCAAAATAGCGGTTTAAAGGAGAATTGGAATGGGCAATTAAAATATTTGTTGTCTAAAATGGGAAGAGATAAAGGTATGAAGGCCTGGCTTACATAACTTCATGAATGTGGGCTCATACTCAACATGAGAAGTGCCAAGGAAAGATCTTACTTTCCCTCCCTGCCCTTTTTCTGGTTTATCTGGAGAAGAGTAATTGGGGGAGGATGCCAGTGTGATTATACAATTCTTCTGAACACGGCGTCAAATTTCTTTTTACTTACCTTATGTAATAGTCCCAAGACCAGGTTCTAAAAGTATGGTTAAATTTTCTTATTTAAGAATCATCTCTGTTTCTGGTATCTGTATCTGTAGATTTAACCATACTTGTAAACCTTTATGACAAAATTCCCAAGGGCCTGATGATATGAATTGTATCATCTGGAAAAATTGGGATTTACAGTGAATGCAACTGTATTGCCTAGTGGTTGGGATACCCCACTAGTTCTGTACCTATGTAACTCAAGCTCACATGAATAGGAGAGCATGAGGAAGAGACACTTGCTAGAGTGGTATTGCTGCCAGCAATGTGGACCAGCACAGTGACTGAACATATGTTCCTTTCAAAGGCTGAAAAGTTTAGATTTAAATTAATGACAAAGGGAGAAACGGGAGAAATAATAGGTGGGTGTAAAAGAATAAATAAATGAGCTGTGCAACAAGGGAAACTCAATATTACATCAGTACCTAAAGAGAGTCTCAGAGTAAGAGAATGCTATTCTCTCTTATCACAATTGCACAAGATGCTCAAAGGGAGAAGTCATATGTTTTCTGAGACCTTCCTGCTTTTGGAAATTGGCATGATCAAATGGAAGCCTGCAAACTTGAACATTTTGGTTATATGATATGATAATGAACTGGGGCCAATTGTTTATGACTGAGTGGAATTCTAGTAATGTGCTGGTATCTTTTAACTCTATCTTTCAGGTTATATCTACTACAAAGGATATCTTCCGGGAATTTCCAGGAATTACTTCCCCATTGGACATCAGACTGTCTAGTGTACAAATCCCAGCAGGCCGATACTTGTATAAGTATAAACCTTGATGATCAAATGCTTAGAAAAATCCCTGGTTATAAAAGAAAAAACATAGCAGCAGCATGTATAACTGCTGTTAACAAAAACATAGCACCCTTTTTTTTGTAGATGAAAAGCTATTAAACAGAAGAGAAAGAAACAATGAGTTCCTCATGGGAATAAAGCAATAGGCTTTCCATAGATGGTATGAATTCTTGAGGTGACCCTCTCCATTCTGAGATGAGAAAGGCTGTGGGAGGCTTACTGGCATACTTCAACTAATTCTATCTAGGCATGACTACCACTTATCTAACCCTAGTATGCAGAACTCAATATTTTTAGGTACGGATCACGTATCCTAACTGTACTCAGACCATCAGAACGTCAAGGCAACAACATCCATAATGTACTAAATAATGCTGGCCCACAAAACAGAAAAGAGCTTTAGGAGTGAGAGGTGCTAGTCTAGGCATCATGGGACAAGCTGAATTCACTTTTAATGAGTAATGGCAGTCAGAGGAAAATAAATATTAACTAGAACAAGCTGATTAGAGGGAATTCTCTTTTAGGAGGAGAGAAAAGTTGGGAATAAACCTGGAAAGGTGATGAAGCTTGAGTGGAGTGGGTCAGGCAGTCTCAAGAACTAATGCTGAATAATGTTAGGTGAAGCGTTGGAAAAGGGGTTGTATCCTGATCCAACAAGACCTCTTGACTCTGTTAATAAAAATGAAGGGCAAAGTAGCTGTATGGCAGTGCTTCCCCCATTTGACTGCTGAGGCCCAGAAAACATACCTGTGTAAATGTTATGGACTTTCATATTTTGAACCTCTAAGGGTATTTGCAATTTATATTGATGCACTATAACTGCACTTACTCCAAGACTATAACAGAATAAGACATATCTTATAACTAGCAGAGACAGAAACAATTCTGAATAGCACTTGTGTCCTACCTCTAGGAGGGAAGTGAACTCTGCTATATAATAGCACACAATTGATACCAGTCTTATTACAAGCCTTTGAAACGATACAATGTGACTGGCTTTGTCCCCAGCTGACTTGGAACTCAGAAATAACTGAATCATGGGTCAATTTTAACAACAATTACCCATAGTAATATCTGACATATGGGTAACAGCTGATTGTATTGGAAAGGGATGGCAAATACCTCTGTAGTTACTATTGCTTTATTCTTTATTAAAATTAAATTGTATTATAATCATATGGTGTAACACTGGTATTTTAGTGAGATTCAACTTGAGTACACAATTCATATGATAATATTGAGAGATTGAGATTAAAAAAAGCTTCCTCAGGATGGAATGCCAATGGAAAATAAATCACCTGAAGAACGAGATTTAGTTAACTATCAACTAACATAAGTTTATCACAAGGTACAAATAACAGTAAATCAAGTGAGAGGTAAATGCTAAAATTAGTCCAAAAACATGAAAATGTATATAATGGCTTTATAGGATGGATTATTTGTCTCCTTAAGTTTATCTCCAGAATGGCTTCTTTAAATGTTAGTCATATTTATGCAGATACTACTGCCGTATCAGATATATAAATACTATATCAAATGCAGATACCTAGAAAAATATGGTAATTTGGCTCTAAGAGAGTCCATGACATAGGCCAGGGGGTGGATTGTGTAGGAAAGAGTTAACTTAGATGTCATAGATTGCTTGAACTCTGTGTATTTTCACGAAAGATCTGTTTTCAGGGCTGGTCCTTGACTAACGTATGAGATTTATTGTAAATAGTTGCTTTTGTATGCCTGAGGCCTTAAGCCATATGATAC
>NW_011888789.1:10582436-10588788 GCF_000151845.1 Pteropus vampyrus
TTTTTTTGCCAAGAGTGCCATGTACAGTTGATGAGGTTAGAATGGTCTCTTCAACAAGTGGTGCTGGGACAACTGGATATTCACATACAAAAAAGTGAAGTTGGACCTATACCTCACACTATATACAATAATGAACTAAAAAATGAATCAAAGACCTAAATAAGAGCTAAAATTATTTCTTAGAAAGAAATATCAGAGTAAATCTTCATGAACTTGCATTAGGTAATATGACAACCAAAGGATAGTAACAAAAAAAATTGAACTTCATCAAATTTAAAACTTTTGTGTATCAAAATACACTATCAAGAAAGTGAAAAGACAATTCACAGAATGGGAGAAAATATTTGTAAATCATATATCTAATAAAAGTCTTATAACCAGAATACAGAAAGAATTCTTACATTTCTTACAACAAAGACTAATAACCCAATTAAAAAATAGACGAAGGACTTGAATAGACATTTCTCTAAAGAAGATGTACAAATGGCCAATAAACACTTGAAAATAAGTTCACCATCACTAACCATTAGGGAGTTGCAAACCATAATCGAATACTACTTCACGCCCACTAGAATAGCTATAGTAATCATCATAATAATAAAGAAAATAACTAGTATTGGCAGGAATGTGGAAAAATTGAAACTTTTGTACATTGCTAATGGGAATGCAAAATGGTACAGCTGTGGAAAACAGTTTGGTGATTCCTCAAAGTGTTAAACATAGAATTACCGTATGACTGAACAATTTCAGGTATATATCCAAAAGTATTGAGACTTATATTTTTATACAAATGTTCATAGCAGCATTATTCACAATAGTAAAAAAATAGAAACAACCAAACTGTCCATCAAAAGATGAATGAATTAAACAAATGTGTTATATACATACAATGAAATATTATTCAGCCATAAAAAGGAACGAAGCACTGACATATGCTACAATATGAAATACAATCCTTGAAAACTTTATGCTAGGTGAGAGAAGCCACACACAAAATATCACATATTATATGATACTATTCATATAAAACATCCAGAGTAGGAAACTCTGAGACAGAAAGATTAAAGATTGCTGGGGCTGGGAAGGAGGAAAATTAGAGAGTCACTGGATAATGGGTATATAGTTTATTTTTGGAGTGATCAAAATATTCTGGAATTAGATAGTGGTGTTGGTTTCATATTACTGTGGATATACTAAAAACCACCGAGTTGTATGCTTTAAAATAGTTTAAATGGTGAATTTTATGTTATGTGACTTTTATCTCAATGAAAAAATGTAGGAACAAGAAATCTGGCCCCCTGCAAGTAAGTGTTCTCATCAAGGAAAAACAAGAATCTTGAAGCATCCAATGGAGTTTCCAATGTTATTATAAAGACTGTGGATAAGTTACTTAGAAGATGACTTAAGGAATTTAGAGTAATTATCAGTATCAGAATTATCAGTAATTCCTATGAAATCAATAATAACAATGTAAGAATGTGTACCCCAACAGCAATAAAAATAGCAACAACAAAAATTTGTAGTGGATATAACTTCTGTTGGTGTCACCTTATATCCGAATCGCATTCTACGTCTGAGTCTAGGACCTAGCCTCAGTGTACCAGTCACACCCAGTATGGGATTTGAACCAGGATTCAGGGCAGAAGATGTCCTTTCTGGTAGCAGTGGCAGTGATGTCATCAGGCTCTGGTGATATAACCATAGGAATGTGAGTCACAGTCTAGTGTTTAGCAAGACTGTGAGATGACATCTCCCCAAGGGACTATTTCTGTAGTATTATCTTGCCTACAGCCTAGCCAAATATTCTCTTTTTTTTTTTTTTTTTGCTTTCTTTCAGTGCCCATTTTTTTTCAGAATTACCGGCAAACCTGTGGGATTCCTGTTATCCTTTTAAAATATGCCTTTTGTGCTTGTATCAGCCAGCATCGGTTTTAGTTGTTTTTGATAAATAACTCTGGCTGAGACAAAAATCTTTGCTCAAGCCACCTGCTAAGACTAGATGGATTCCTTGAACCTGCCGGGGGTAACTCCCTAAAGCTGTGAGTCTGTTGGTCTGGCATCCAGTGTCCCAGTCAACTGCTTTCACTCCCAGAATTTTTCCCACAGTCATTTCTCACTAACATCTGCGTAGCTTATCTTTTTAAAGCAAATAATTAAACCAAATAATTCAGCTCTACGTAGCCTACAAACAATTTGCTTTTTTTTCTAATATTTACTTTCCTCTTCCATTCTTACGTCTCGCATCCATCAAAACCCAAATGAAATTATTCTTCTTCAGAAAAATCTATTTAACCACTCTTTACACTTATCCTTGGTTTGACGTTATCTCAGTGCTCGTTATAAATGCTGAATCATGTGACAGAATCTGAATTCACATTTCTAAAGAACTGCTCTTATATTTCTTTATCTTTCCAGTTAGCCTGTTAACTCTGGAGTTTCTAAATTTCTTCAGCAAATTATTCTCTTAACATTTTGGTGTATGGCTAGACCTGTTCCCTACATTTGATATTTTTAATTTCTAATATCAAGGGCGACAGTTTTTGTGTGAGCAAAATTGTGCTATAGTTTTTGTGTGAGTAAAACTAGCCCCAAAGACTTCTGCGGTCTTTTTCACGGCCACTCTCTTTTATGCACTTTGCATTTGACTTTGCTGGGCTCCTTGCTGGGTTCTTGGAAAGCCAACATTTAGCATATGTCTGCCTTTGCGTATGTGGTTTTACTTTTTCACAAAATTTCCTTTTCCTTTTTTTTTTTTAACACATAGATATTTACTCTCAAGACCTAGCTCAAAGTTTTCTTCCTCTCTGAAGTATTTTCTTAGCTCAAATGAAGCTGGTCAAATGGAGAGCAGGAAGCATGCATTCTGTTCCCAATCTGAACACTAACTGTTGTTCCTTGGGAGGCCACCTAACCTAACTGAGTCTCTGTCTCTCCTAAGTATCATATTTGTTCAGATCATTCTGAGGACAGTCACAGTGGGAAGACACTAAGATGACAAATACCTAGGAAAGCTCTTGGTCTACAATATATCGATTATATATATTATCCAAGATCCTTATTTTTTTTTTTTTTTGCATTTAGAACTACTGACTAGCATTTGACTTTGTGGGCACTGAGATGCAATTTACTCCTTAAACCACGGGAAATTAAACCCACAATATCCCTCCTCTGAAAAGTGAACATTCACAAGGCTAGAATCATCATGGACCCCAGAGATTGGAAAAGAAGCTTATGCTTTATGTCCCTGGCCAGAGAGAATAAGAATTTGGCAAGAGCAGAATAGAAAGATGACAGATTTGGAAGCTGCTTGCAGGAGTGCTAAGTGCCTATGGGGAATACACAGTAGCATATTGCCTGTGTACTCTTCTGGAGCGGTTGCTGCCAGCACAAGCAGACAAAGCCTATTTATTGAAGAGCATTGTTTCAGTTTTCCTACAGCTGCATCAGACAGTGCAATGAGGCTTCTGAGTCTACGTAAACTATCAGGACAGAAAGAATGGTCTGCAGCCTTCAGTACACACTCTTTTTTGAACATGGAAAGACAAAACACAAAAGACTCTTGCAGTATAGCTTCTAGTAAAAGCTGACTGAATTCTGCTTTAAGTAATTGAATGTAGACTTTCTTAGTGCAGGTTGTATGGATGTTGGTATTTGAAAAAGAGGGTAGGGTAGAAGATGAGAGGTAAAATTTTGTGATTAGGCAAACCTCTATATTCACCTTGGTGGGGGGTAATATTAAAACAGCCTGTGAATTTTACAAAGCATGCTGTAATATTTTTCATTAACACTTCCTTTAGCTTTAATGGTAGGTATTAACTGCTGACAGATGACAGCCATTGCGGTTGCCTGTGAGGGCATCTTATTCCATGGAAGGCAGAATAAATGTGAGAATCCATTCCACTTAAAGTAGATACCTGGGGAGAATCAATTTGGTGGGCAAAACATGAGCTCTAGAGGCTGGTCCTTCAGTGCTCCCTTATGTTTTATTTTTAATAGCTTAGGTAATTTAATAACCTTAATAATTAGGTGAAATCTGGTTTGAGGACTGGAATTCCTTCAGTAGTTGTGGCATCCCTCTATCTGATCACTAAGGGAAAAGTGAAGACAGAGACTATGAGGCATATAGCATCTCTTAAAACTTTGACATCTTGAGATCAGGGAAACTGACTGCTTAATCAGCTTCCATAAACACATTCACAAAAATTAGTATAACTTGTATCTCCTTCTATATGGAAACATCATTCTTATTGTTCTCCACGATCACTTCTCTCTCCTGCTATCATAATAACACTAGAATGTAGGAGCCAAGAGAGTAGGAACCTTGCTTGCTTCGCTTTCCCTTTACCTAGTGGCTACTGGAGTCGTTGGCACATTAAAGGTACTCCATAAATATCGGTTGAACGAAAGAGTACATCATAATAAACAATGTGACACTCTATAAATGGACATGGGAAAGCAAGCATGCAAAGATGATCTTCCCCAGATTTGAAAGTGTTGGACTTAATTATCCCATCCAGAGACGAAGTCTTTTTCCTTTGGCCTCTAGCCTGTCTGATCCTTATTTTTGCTACAGAAAATTCACAAACATATGTGTCCTCCTCCACATCATTTTTATATGTTCAATAAGGTAAATATAAGCTTATAGAAAAATCTACAAGAAGAATTTCAAAAATCACTGAATTTTTATTTAGATCTTATATCCATTTGGGAAGAAGATTTTGAAATCTCTACTAAAGAACTATGTGCCATTGACCTTGTTTCCAGCCATTCAGTTCCTTCATATCCTATTTGAGCACTGTGCCTTTTAATTTTCTAGAATAAAAAAAACAAAAAACAAAAATCAAAAAACAAATAAAAAACAAAGAAAACAACAAAAAGTCTTTTGATTTAAAATGGAAATATGTACCGGGCAAGGAAAGCTATTGGAAGAACGAAATGTCTAGAAATGTAGTAAAATTTAGAAAGTAAAAAGACTTATTAATTAGATATTGTTTGGTTTGCATGGAAATGTGTAGATTGTCAAAGTTTAAAACTATTGCAGCACTCTGAGCTTCAGCAATCAGATTATGGACCAGGCATTAATTCATTCCAAACCCTAAGTGTGATCTGAACGTGAGTTACTGACACAATATCCCAGCTTACTTTTCTTTAGATTGGGGGTAATAGGTAAAACTTCTGATACTCTGTGGAAACAGGCAGGCTGGGGAAGGGCTAGGCAGGACAGAATTCTGCCTACAGGTTCCTGAGCCAGTCTTTACTACTTTACATGTTTGTAGAGGCCTGGTATAAGTATACAGTACTGCTAGCCTACATCTCCCAGTGAGAGATATTTTACACGTTCTGAGACCATACTATTTTTCACTGTGAAAGTTTCACAATGGACAGAATGTATTAGAGACCTGAGATAACTGAAGCAAAATCATGTCTGTCTACGTGGTAAATTACATCAACAACAAACAGCAAAATGACTCCATCTGCAGCTCTCATTCTACTCAAAATTTAATCCTAATGGTTTGCGCTTTTGGGGGCAGTTCTTCAAATCAGAGAGAACAAATAATCTACTAAGCACACTTTTTCTTTCCTGTTTTCTGCTCTCGTGTAGCTATGCTTACTTTTGTTTTCCAGTAGTGATAACTGTGGAAAAGATAAGTAATGGCCTCTCAGACTGAAGGAAAGCCAAAAACAAACTGAGTCCCCAGACTCTGTGATTTCTCATTCTAATGGCCAGACTCTTAGAAAATGATCCTGGTGAGAAGCTTTGGGGCAGAAGGAAGTGACCAGTGATAAAAATAACTAAAGTTTCCATGACTTATAACAGAGACTTGATCTAGAACAGTGCTCCTTAAATTTTATTGTGTAAAAGAATCACCTGGAGTTTTATTAAAATATAAACTCTGATTCAACAGCTCTGGGGTGAGGCCTGAGAATCCATATTTCTAAAATGTTCCCAGGTAATGCTGGTGTCGTTGCTTCACAGACATCTTTTAGCTAGTAAGGATCTAGAGACCTACCTCTATGATTTACTAACTTGTGACTGAAGTAAGTCATTTAAAGCCTGGAAACATCAGGTTTATTTATTTCTAATTTGGGGTTAATAATATCAATAATATGAATACCTATCTCATAAAGATGCTGTGAGAAATAAAGAACTATGTGTTTAGTTTACATACATATGTGCATATATATAGTATATATTGTAATGCTTCACATAAATTTTATTGATTAATTACTAGTTTACATCTATTCTTTATCACTGTCATGAGCATGACAAAGGGTAAATGGGAACATTCTCCACACTGTTAATCTTTCATGATTTCTCTTTCTCTCTAAAATAGCCTCTGCTATTCACTTA
>NW_011888789.1:10589708-10592040 GCF_000151845.1 Pteropus vampyrus
AAGGGGGTATCAGAATCAAGCTTGAAAGAGACAAAACAAGGTGGCTCCGGGTAGTGCTAATAGCAGGAACAGCTCCACAATTTCCCCAGTAGCCTAAACAGGCTCTGAGACTTTTATCCTTCCCCTGAGAAACAAACGTCCCAAATGAATGTCTGATTAGCCACATCTTTGGTGAAGGGGAATCAAGAGAGGGCGTTTGGACAAGAAGTCAATAAGAACTACCTTTGTTTTTATAGTGGGAGGGCAACTACCGGGATTGTAACATCCCAGGAGTAGTTAGGAGGTGCTGGGTGGCCATCACAATAAAACAAAAACAAACAAAATGCCATTAAAGGGGGAAAGTCCAGTAGGGAAACTCAGACTGTAATTTCTTTCCTTCGAACTTCCATGTTAACTAGGCCTAGGCCCCATAGTGGTATTTGATTCGTCTCCATGTAGAAGCAGAATCTGGGTGCTTCAAGCCTTCAGGGTGGTGACTGGGGTATTTGGGCATGGTGTAGAGACAGGCAATCTTCTTTGCATGATTTTAGGACTTAGATCTTGGTAACAATCACTAGAAGTAGCCTCGATATATGTGCCAGGTCAGAGCCTAGATTGGCATTCTGAAACTTAAAAAAACAAACAAACAAAAAAACCAAACGCAGCAAAGATGGGAATCAAGAAGATAAAAAATAAGGTTGAAAGTAGACTGAGGGAATAGGAAACAGAGGGTAGCTCCCTTTTCAACTTTTCATCTAGTTCAGATGGAATGATTTGTTCTCGAACTTTCACAATCTTTGTGGAATATGCACACAGCACATAACAGCACTCCTCGTAGCCTGGCTGCCAAAATTTATTACAGACCCAGGCTCAAGAGCCATGTTAGGATTTTATTATAGGCTAATGAAATAAAGAAAATAATTCAGGATCTATAGCAACATGTAGAGAACAAAGAAATCAATGATCTCCAGAAAAAGGGGTGAGATAAGAAAGGGTGCCATTATTTCTAATCACAGAACAAATAATCATGGCCAATTCAGGCCTAATTTTGACTTTCATTGATACCAAGGAGTCTAATCTTATGGTTAGAAGTCTCGGGGTAGTGGCTGCATGAAGACTGGTCTGGTAAAGACTTTTGTTTCTATATGGGTTTGATAATATTTTAGGACTGACTTTTGCATTACAGAGATGACCCAGTCCTTATGGAGGATAAAAAAAAAAAAAAGACACACAAATCATCAGGCTTCCATGGGCAGAACCAGGTTCCAAAAACATGGTCTTCTGACCAAGTTTCTGGTTCATTCTCTCCTTGAAACTAGGCGCCTAGTGTATGGGTTTAGTAAAGAATGCAGCTTAGTAGACATGCTTTTGTCAATGTTTACTACCCCTTCTCTCTCCAGTCCAATGTGCTTAGCATCTAAATGAAAATCTCTCATCTAAGAAAGCAGAATACAGAGTTGAAAGAAATCCTGAGTCCATATTTCCAATTGCAAGGAGACAGATGCTTTTCCTTCAATTTCCAATTATTTAAAATAACTTCAATACCATTGAAGTTTAGGTGAATGCAGACAGTAAAAAAAAAACTTAGGCGTACACACCTGACTGTGACCAGACAAGAAGAGGAGCTAAAAAAGTTTCCAAAACAATGATAAACTTTAGATACTTTCATTCAGGAGAATATATTTGGAGATATAAAGAACAAGTTTGATCTCCCAATAGTGAAGAAATAGGAATGACTTTAACCTGTAAATCTGTGTCATGTTAGGGTAAATTCTTTAAGAATGGAGACTCTCCCGAATACATATAATTAAGAACTAAACAGAGGCCACCCGTGTCAACCTAACTTAACTTTTGCCTAGAAAGAGAAGGCTGTAAAGCAGTAAGAAATATCACTGTTTGCTTTAGGGAATTTCTGCAAATGAATTTATGGGAACAAACAGTTTGCTCATCCAGGTAAATAGCTCTCCTATCAGGATAAATAAATTGTTTCCTTGGGCAAACAGCTCACTTATCCAACCAAGAATTTCCTCAGCAAGATCGACTTTAGGTCAATCACCTCATCGTGTCCACCAATCTTAAAGTATCCTGTAAAAATATCTTACATAAATCCAATCAGTCCCTTGCCTTGAAAGATCTACCTTAAGTAACAAAACCCTTCAAATATATTCCCCTGGGCTCCCTCTTCTGAGACACTTTTCAGGCCTTATTGAGCTTGTATCCTCACACACTGAAATGGACCAAATAAACTTTGTTTCATCGATACATTTTCTGGTATTCTTTGAAGAGTCCAGAGTTGACTCTCTCCCTGTTCTCTAGGTGCTGCTTAGTGACATCACTTTGGGAGACTTTTCTC
>NW_011888789.1:10592090-10598088 GCF_000151845.1 Pteropus vampyrus
CACCCGTGTCAACCTAACTTAACTTTTGCCTAGAAAGAGAAGGCTGTAAAGCAGTAAGAAATATCACTGTTTGCTTTAGGGAATTTCTGCAAATGAATTTATGGGAACAAACAGTTTGCTCATCCAGGTAAATAGCTCTCCTATCAGGATAAATAAATTATTTCCTTGGGCAAACAGCTCACTTATCCAACCAAGAATTTCCTCAGCAAGATCGACTTTAGGTCAATCACCTCATCGTGTCCACCAATCTTAAAGTATCCTGTAAAAATATCTTACATAAATCCAATCAGTCCCTTGCCTTGAAAGATCTACCTTAAGTAACAAAACCCTTCAAATATATTCCCCTGGGCTCCCTCTTCTGTGACACTTTTCAGGCCTTATTGAGCTTGTATCCTCACACACTGAAATGGACCAAATAAACTTTGTTTCATCGATACATTTTCTGGTATTCTTTGAAGAGTCCAGAGTTGACTCTCTCCCTGTTCTCTAGGTGCTGCTTAGTGACATCACTTTGGGAGACTTTTCTCCTCTGCTGAAAATCTCCAAGATAGGAGAGATGAAAGACAAAGTATAAGGAACTGAGAGTGGAGTGAGGGGTTGCATGATCCTGTTATTCTTGTCAGCTTTCCTTATGAAGAAGTCTATCTCAAATCAGAGAGTGATAATTCCTCCAGTTTATTTTCAAGGCAGCTCAGACAGGTATCAATGTAAATAATATGAAGGATTTTTTTGTTTTTTTTTTTATAAAATAGAAATTATCACCATCTTTCTTTTCCTATGATTGGCAGGGGAAAAAAAAAAACCCAAAACGTCAGATTCCTAAATATTTAGCCATCCTTATTGCAAATTCAAAGAGCTCAGTTGTATCTCTTCTGTTGAGCTAGCAGGTCAGTGAAAGCTATCATGACACTCTGGGCTGGAGAGAATTGTGATCTCTGAGCCTGACATGGAGCCTTGAGGAACAGATATTCTTGTTTCTTACAAAGTAGGGAAAGCCAAGCAGTGGAAAAACTAAGTTAGCTGATTCTGACACTACTGTTTTTAAGAGCTGTGACCATCATTGACATTTCCTTGGCATTTTAAGTCACTGCACAAATATCTTATAAATACTACCTAATGCAAAGCCTGACCTTCCACTTAAAATACAGCTACTTATGAAATTTATTTTTTTCTGCTCCACATTTTCTCTTTTGCGCTGTCCATGCATGATTATTTATTTATACCACATCTACTTCCACCAAAATGATTTGAGCTAGCTTACAATAGAAGTAAAAATAAAATGAGTCCAAAATGTGCATCCCATTATGAGTAAAATATGAGTTGCATACACTTCTCATAAAATTTTTGGCAGTATTTACTGCTCCTTATCCCTCCAGTCCAATATGTGTAACATCTAATTGCAAATCTTTCTTCTAAGATCATTCTGCAGAGTTGAAGAAAATCCTGAATCCAAATTTTCAAACCCAAGGAAGCAAAACTTTTTTCCCTTACTTATCAATTCTCTGAGAGAAGTTTAGCTTCATTGAAAGTCAGACTATTGATGCTGATCTTACTTCAAAATATGCATCACACACACACATCAATCAATTAATCCATCTATTTTTTTTTCCTTTTTCCACTTAGAGTGGATCATTTAATTCAAGGTATGACATATTTTTCTGAAAAGGGTCAGAAAATAAATATTTTAGGTTTTGCAGTTCATATGGTCTCTGTTGCAGCTACTCAACTCTGATGTTGTAGCACAAAGCAGCCATAGAAAATATGTCAAGAATAGACGTGACTGTGTTTCAATAAAACTTTATTTCAAAGTAAACAAAAAATGGTTATTGGCTGTATTGCTCTTATTACCTCCTGTGTTTTGCTGTTTATTGGGTAGACTGTGTTTTCACTATTCCTGTTTATTGAGATGAATAGTAGCCCCAATGGTACAACCCATACTAATCCCTGGAACCTATAAACATTATCTTGTTTGAAAAAAGAATCTTTTCGGATGTAACTAAGTAAAGGATTTGGAGATGAGAATATCATCCTGGATAATCAGTGTAAGCCTTAAATTCCATCACAATTAGCCTTAAAAGAGAAAAGCAGAGAGAGATTAGACTGACATAGGAGGGAATGATGTTAAGATGGAGGCAGAAATCGGAGTGATGTGGTTAAAAAGCAAGGAATGCCAACAGTTACCAGAAACCAGAGAGGCAAGGAACAGATTCTCCCCTGGAACCTCCAGAGGAAGTGTGGCCCTGTGAAACGTGTTAAGCATCTGACCTCCAGAATTGTGAGGGAATAAATTTCCATTGTTTTAAGCCATCCAATTTGTGGTATTTATTATGGAATCCATAGTAAAGTAATACACCTATATCTCCTTTCTCCGAATTGGAAATTATTCTCTTTCTGTTCTCTTAGTCTTTCCTTATCCTAAAATGCATATTTGACTTAGCAGTGTATAAATTTAACCAACTATAAAGAGAAATAAAAACATGTTAATTCCAATCATGCCATTTCAAATTTCATGCAGTTTCCAGTATTTTAATTGTCCTTATAGTTAATACTTCAAATTATTTTTTAGAATTATATAAATATTATCTTTTCAATTAAATTATTTATCTATATCCCCATAACCAATTTTACTAACTTATATGCTTATTATTGGTTCTAAGTAATCTTTACCTCTGGGTTTAATTTTTGTCTTACTAAGTGCGTCCTTTAGAAGATCATTCAGTGAAAAAGTCTATTGAAGAAAATTCTCTTAATCTTGGTTCTATTTAAAAAAAATAGTTTGAATTTTGCCTTTGTTAAATTGTTACATGATACTTGAGCTGAATATAGAATTCTAGGTAGACTATTATTTCTTTCAACACATTGAAGATATCATTTTATTATCTTTTCATCTCACAGTGCTACAAAAAGTCTACTCCAGTTGAATTTGCTTTTCTTCTGTAGGTAATCATGATTTTTCTTTTGGTTGCTTATGGCCTTTTTGTTTCTTTGCTGTTCTATAGGATTCTTGTCTAGAAGTTCAGAATTTAGTTGGTTTCTTCAATCTGAGAATCTATGTATATCTTCTGTTCTAGAAAATTCCAGTCTTAAAACTTAGATTTAAATATTTCATTCCCTTACTTTTTAAAAAAAATTTCTGAAACTTTAAAGATGCATATGTTCTAAATCTCTTAATTTCACTTTTATATTTTTCATTTCTTTTTTCCTCTGGACTGAGTTATCAGTAATTTCCTCATTTGTTTTTCTTCTGGTTAACTAAATCTATCTCAAAAATTCTTTTTAACCCATCCATTGAGTCATTACTTTTAATAATTGGACTTCTCATCACTAGTTTATTTTTTTTAAAAGTCTTTCTACTTATTTTTCATAGTGTCCTTTTTTATTGTGATTTTTCCTTTTGCTCAATACTTTTAAATAACATATAATCTCTTATAGGTTGTTCTATTATATCCAGTGGTTTTACTGTCAAGCCACAAACACGGTAAAGTGGTTGCTTAAGGATTTAGAATGTCTTACTGTGAGCTTATATTCAATGGGAGTTGATTTTTCTGGGAGAGATATGTGAACCATGAATTTTGGAAATTTCTAAATGGGATGCTCTGACATGGGTTTCTTCTGCAGAGCACTGGGGACATTGCTACTTTGAATTCAGTTCGTACGTTAATTCACCATAAGTTTTACATAAGTCTTGAGATCTGCAATGTCTCGTTATGAACTTATCTTCAAAAAACATCTTATTGCTTGTTTGTTTTTCTGTTTCTTTGTGTGTGAGTATATGTGTAAATGGGGATGTCTGCGCACCATAGTTATTGTAGTTTCTGAATAGAGTGCTGCAGCACGAGCTTCTACCTCAGTCCTTGGGGGAAATGGCTACTCTCAGTTCAGTTTATATGATAGTTTACCATTCCGGGATACTTGGAATACATGTGATATGAATTGAACTGTCACATCTGTCCATGGTAAAGTCTTGAGATTTGCAATGTTTGCATGAACTCATTTTCAGTGTGAGTTTGTGAGCTTGTTTGTGTGTATATGCATGTGGTGGGGGTTGGGGGATATCTATGTACAAAGTCCTTTGGAAATTTACAAATAAGCAGTATGGCATGTGCTTCTACTGGGGTTCTCATGTAATTTGCTATTCTGAATTCAGTTTATGTGTTAATTCATCATGCTGGGATACCTGTAGTATGTATGGCATAAATTACAATTTCACATCTGTCCATGGTGAAGTCTTTGGCTTTTGATCTTCACAATAGATTTTCTTTCCCTCTGAAAGATCCTAGGAGATGATATATTTTCTTGTTGCTGTCCAAGGCAATGAGTAGAGTTTCTCTGCCCCCTTTTTCTTGGATGAGGCAAGGCTTCCTTTGCACATTGTTTTTATTTCTAGCTTTCTATTTCATGCATTCTCCAAGGATACAGCTACTGTTCTTGGATGGATGTTAAATAATAACCCCTCTAAAGTGCTCAGGCCTTTATTTAGGTCTAATACCCTCTGGACTGCCGCTGAATCATTTTGTACAATAACTGCCTTGGTTATGAATTCTCTCATTATTTCTGAGGAAGTAATTTCACCATTCTTCAAATTTGACTATATGTATCTGATTTCTTTCTTTCTTTCTTTTTTAATTCCAGGATTACTTTGTGTTTGGAGCCAGGAAGAAGTCTATGTTAGTTTAATCTTCCATGCTGCTGAAGATATTTCTTAGCAACTCTAAATTTAAAAAGACAAGAGCTAAAGGAGGTCTCTCAGCTAATGCTCAAAAATGACCTGTGAATCTTAAGGCAAGGTAAGTGTTGAATATCAAGGCAGGATGATGAGTGAGAAACTGGGCAGTGGAGTCAAGAGACAGGAAGCACACAGATAAAGCAGACTGAAGAACGAGGGTGGTAGGAAAGACAAGATGGAAATCAGATCTGAAACAAGTGACACAGAGACTGCAACTAAGATCACTGTTACTTAGAAAAGGAAATCTGTCACCTGCCTCTTGCTGAACTAGAAGGCAATCCAAAGACCAGATCTAGTCAGATAGGAGGTGTAAAGTAGAGCAGCTGAGACACATCTGGAGGGAGAGCAAAACCACTATATTCAATGTATGTCTGTGTGCAGCACCAGCATTGCCTAGGAGGTATTAGAAATGCAGGATCTCTGGTATCTCTGGCTTATCTCAGATCCACTGAATCAGAATCTGCATTTAAGAATATCCCCAGGTGAATTGTCTAATTCATATTCGGTTTCAAAAAGCACTTGTATAGCATCCTGATTTAAAATACAGATTTGGGATTAGAGAGAACGGAGCTGGAATACTCAATCCACCACTTATTAATCACGCAAGCTTAGAGAAGTTACTGAAATTCTCTAAAGCCTCAGCCTCCTCATTTGACAAATGAGGCTAATAATATCTACTTTATGCAATTTTTGTGAAGATAAAGTAAAATAAAATATATAAAACAACACAGAGTCTGGAATAGTAAGTGATAGAAAAATGTTAGTTATTTTGAAAAGAGAGTTAACCTGTCTGAAATTAAATATAATGGTTCACAAAAAAATAAAGCTTTGTCCTTGAAAAAACAAAGAAGGAAGAGATATAAAATAATTATTTTATTAACAACTATCATTTTCATGACCTGATAATTTCTTATCATTCAACAAACTTGTAGTAATCACCTTTAGAATGGCAGATATTATAGTAGACATTAGGGTAGTTAAAAATGAATAGAGTGCCCTTGTCCTTGGGGAGCTTGCTATGTCAGTGGAGAAGGCAGTCATAATGGAATGCTTAAGTTGAGTCTTAAAGTATTAGTAGGATTTTACTGAGAAGAAAAAGGGATACCCATTCAGGAAGAGAGAAACATATTTTTTTTATTCTCAAATTTAGGAAATGAGTCTGAGAGGCTATCATGATTCTCAGAACAACATTGAGCATGTGCATAGCCAATGTATCAAATTCCACTAGTAAGTAGGAATAAAAATAGAACACATTCATAGAGTAACTACTAG
>NW_011888789.1:10599048-10605066 GCF_000151845.1 Pteropus vampyrus
AGGAAGAGATATAAAATAATTATTTTATTAACAACTATCATTTTCATGACCTGATAATTTCTTATCATTCAACAAACTTGTAGTAATCACCTTTATAATGGCAGATATTATAGTAGACATTAGGGTAGTTAAAAATGAATAGAGTGTCCTTGTCCTTGGGGAGCTTGCTATGTCAGTGGAGAAGGCAGTCATAGTGGAATGCTTAAGTTGAGTCTTAAAGTATTAGTAGGATTTTACTAAGAAGAAAAAGGGCTACCCATTTAGGAAGAGAGAAACATATTTTTTTTATTCTCAAATTTAGGAAATGAGTCTGAGAGGCTATCATGACTCTCAGAACAACATTGAGCATGTGCATAGCCAATGTATCAAATTCCACTAGTAAGTAGGAATAAAAATAGAACACATTCATAGAGTAACTACTAGTCTGTCTTTCTGAAACTTCGATGTGACAAAGGTGCCAGCACTTCTAAGTCCTTACATAGGAATTTACATTTTATCCTCACAGTTCCATATGAAAGTGATATCACTAGAGTTTCTTCTCACAGGTGAAGATGTTGACTTACAACAAGGCCAAGTCAGAAGCAGAACTGAGATTTGAACTTAAGCAGTCTGGCTCCAGAGTCTACTCTTAGCCACCATGGACGCTGCCTCTCAATAGATAATATGGTTTTAAAAAACAAACAAACAAACAAACAAACTTAAACCTTTAATTGATATATGTAGTTACTCTTAATGAGAATGTTCACTAGGAAAATCCTTCTTTCTCTCTTAGCACTGTTCTCTTTGGCTCTCAGTGGAGTGGCAGGGCACTCGCTAGCAGCAGCACTATTTATAAGATTTTTACTAACACACCTATAGTTATAGGATCAATAACAATGAGAGTATCATAAGAAATCTCCCTCCCGCGGGGGCTGGTAGTCAAAGACGGTAAGACTCCCTCAGAGACTGGACAACCTAAGACAGGGTGTGCATGATGGAATGCACGTACCGATGACGGGTAAGTTCCAGATCTGGTGAAGGGATCACCTAAGACAGGCACAGTCACCTTGCGCCAGAACCAGGAGGGTTCGGGCATTTAAAAAATAAAAAAGGGGGAGATGTTAGGAGCTGAGCTAACTTGGCGAGCTTTGAGATAAGTGGCACTAAACTATTTTAAACACTCAGTGTTTTCCAAGAAGGGAGTTGCGAGAACTTCATTGTTTTGCAGGATGAGTAATTTGGCTGACCTTGGGTCTTGACTGCTGTTTTCTCATTGCGATGCTATAAGTAGTGTGTTTTAAATAAACTCGGGGACACAGACACAGCTTGATTCTGTGATCCCTCCTGCAATTCTGTCTGTCTTCTTTCTTTTCCTCAGTCCATGCTCCCCCTTTCAGGTACCCTCAATTACTTCGTCGGCTGGCTCCGACATCTATTTGCAAAACAAGAATAAGCTGGGAAATTTAGCCTAAAGATGTGAGAGCATAGTAACTCTTCTTAGAAATCTGAATACTTTTCTAGTAAAGAAGAAATTGACATTTTTGATGACATTCAATAAATTAGATCCAGGAACAATAAGTAGAAATTCTTTCTCTCAGTTAATAAAGTTATAATAGTTGAAACTATCCAAAAACTAGAGTAATTTCCTCAGGAAGTATACCTGCTAGCATATATTGGGTGACCAATGCATAAATGGAGCAATGGGTGACCAAAAGATCAAATACGGCTTTCAAATCCCTCTTACAGATAATCTTTAAGATATTTTTATATTAGTTTTTATTATATTGAACCATATATAATAAAACATTGGCTAATAAGATAGAAGTTTATTTCTTTCATTTAAAGACGTTTAGAGGCAGGCAGCCAGTTTGGGGTATGTATGACAGTTTCAAGCATCAGAAACCCAGTAACTACATATATCAATTAAATGTTTAAGTTTGTTTGTTTGTTTGTTTTTTAAAACCATATTATCTAGTGAGAGGCAGCATCCATGGTGGCTAAGAGTAGACTCTGGAGCCAGACTGCTTAAGTTTAAAATCCTTCTTTCTTTCTAATCCACTATCTTACTATCTTTAAAGTCACCTCGTGGTTCATTATGACTGCTGTAGCTCCTGCCCTTGCATCCACACAATGAAAATCAGGAAGGAGAAAAGACAAAAGAAGTGTATCTTTAGTGGAATCGGTTTCCTTTAGAGATCCTTCCTGGAAGTCATACTCAACATTTATTTTATTTGTCATAATTTAGTTACATGGCCATATATATACTAGCTGTAGGAATCTGGGAAATAGACTCATTAATAACCCTATTAAATTTATGATTCCTTTACTTAGTAATATAGGGAAAATAGATATTGAGTAAGCAACTAGTAATGTCTACTATGCCCTTTAAACTGAAGATTCTTACTCAGCTTTCTTTTTTCTTTTCTTTCCTTTCATCCATTCACTCAAAAAATACTAAGTTCTTACTTTGTGCCAAACACAGTGCAAGGCATTAATGGAAAAACACACAAACACAAGTAAGTCAGGATCCTCAGAGATGTTTGATTTTGGAGAATTCTTAGTAATCCTACAAAATTCAAGAGGGACAGTATCTCCTCTCCTGGATTTTTGAGCAATTTCAATATTCTCTATAATTTTAACTACCACTAATGTATTAAGAGTTTCAAATAAATATCTCATGCTCTTCTGTTTTCTCTTTTGAGTTTCAGACTCATTAAACTAATGACTTGCTGGATTTGCCAGTTTAAACTGAATAGGCATCTCAACCACAACCTGATAAAACAAATCAACTCAAAAAACAAAACAAAACAACAAAATTCTTTAACTTCAAGCCTGAATGAGTCAGGGTTCTGTCAGGGAAATAGAGTACATTGGTATTACAGCAACAAGATTTTAACGTAAGGAATTGGCTAAACTAAACTTAAAATCCAAAAGAAAACACTGAAGAAACAGAGACAGTACCTGTGAATAGCGTTACCACCGAGGGCTGGGAAGTGAAGGAAAGCCAGGATTTCTCAGAATTTATAAGCTGGGTCAAGAACTAATGCAGAGCAGAAGCCCAGGTCATTGACAGGAGACACTCGTGGCTTATTAGAATGATTCGGCATCATGGAAGAGGATTCCAGACCCGGGACTCTGACTTCTGAGGAGAAAGAACTGTCCGACTGGTGCTGGTGCCTTTCACGAGGTCCAAGGAGGCTGATTTTGTACAGTCGTCCCGCTTATCCACAGTTTCGCTTTCCACAGTTTCAGTAATCTGCGGTCAACCGGGGTCCAAAACATTAAATGGAAAAATCCAGAAATAAACAATTCATATGTTTTCAATTGTGCGCCGTTCTGAGTAGCGTAACGAATCTCGCGAGACCTGCTCTATCCCGCACCGAACGTGACTCATTCCTTTGTCCAGCGTCTCCACGCTGTAGACGTTCTCTGCCTGTTAGTCACTTGGTAGCTGTCTTGGTCTCAGAATCACTGTCATGGTATTGCGGTGCTTGTGTTCAAGTAATCCTTATTTTACTTAATGTCTCATTCACCGCATGTCATCTCATCAAAATGGCATTTTACCATTTCGCATCACCACAAGAAGACGGGTGAGTATAGTTACAAAACAATATTTTGAGACAGAGAGAGACCACATTCATGTAACATATTACAGTATATTGTTATAATTGTACTATTTTATTATTAGTTATTGTTGTTAACCTCTTACTGTGCCTGATTTATAATTTAAATTTTATTATAGGTCTGTAAGTAAAGGAAAAAATACATATATATCATATCTATATAAAGGAAAAAATACATATATATCATATCTATATAAATTTTATTATAGGTCTGTAAGTAAAGGAAAAAATACATATATATCATATCTAAATATAGCTATGATATATATGTATTTATATATTTATATATCATAGAAATATAGATATGATATATATGATATATAAAAATATATTATATATATAAATTATATATATAAATTTTATATATATTTATAAATATATGATAGATATATAAATTATATATATAAATTATATATTTATATATAAAATATAAAAAATAAATATATTAATATATATAAATAATAAAAAATAAATATATATTTTATAATTAAATATAAATATATATTACATATATAGAGATGATATATATATGATATGGTACTGTTGGCGATTTCAGGCATTTACTGGGGATATTGGAACATATCCCCCTTGCATAAGGGAGGACCACTGTATATGCCAGAAAAAAAAAGCTGGAGGTCGTAACCAGTGCCACAGCCAGGATGAAGGGCCACTGCTAAAGTGTCTCTGACAGAAATAGCAAACAATTCAGAAAGGGGCAATGCTTAGGTTTTTCTCTCTACCTGTTTTTTATTTCTCTGGCCTCACTTGGAGCTAGCTGACAAAGGAGAATCAAAGTTCGTAGAGTACCAGCCTCAGCTCCATGAAGTAGAACACAGAGGATCTAGTTAGAGCTGAGAGACAACAGCTTAATACCAATAGAGTTTACCTGTTTGGCAATTCAGCATGTATACAGACTTCTGTATACATATTGAACTTTCATACAATAACAATCATATATTTTTGCTTTTGCTTAATTGAATGCAGCTGCCCTTTGTAAAATGAAGACATGTTCACCTTCTTCCCCAAAATGGGAAACAAACAAACAAAAAAATCTGTCCTTGAACGAATTAAAACCATCTTAATTTCTTCCTAATCTTTTACCCTTCATTTTCAATTCATCCTCAAATCTTACTTTTTGTTCTTTTTTTTCTCCATCTTGACCACTATTGCCTTCACTCAGCTGTGCATCAGCTTTGGTACAAGTTATTTCAACAGTTTTCAAATTCACCTCCCTTCTTTTGTTCTTACTTTTATTAAGATTTTTATACTATGTGATCGAATAATTTACATGCACTATAAATTAAGCTGGTCCTTTTTCTATTTGGATCCTAAACAATGCCCTTCTACGTCCTTCAAAATAAGATCTAGACCTCTAGCGTGGCCTTCAAGGTTCTTCATTAGGTGACTGCTGGGATGTTTCTCAGACTTATTTTAATGACCTCAGCCTCACACATGACTTGTGTGTCTTGCAACATTCCTCAAAATTCTTCCACTCAATCATACTTCACTCCTCCGTGTCTTTGCTTATGCTCTCCTGTGTGGACAGTCTTTTCTACCTTTCTTTACCTGGCTACTATTTTTTAAGATTAAGCTTAGGTAACAACTCCTTGAAGAGGTCTTTCTTAAACCTTTAGCCACAAAGTGTGTTTTCTTTATGTTCTTTTCACATGTCTATCATTTTGCTTTCCTTATTATATAGTGATGTAATTTTAGGAGTCTTTATTCTCATTAGACTGTAAGTACTTTCAAAGCAGAGGTGGTATCTTTTTTGCTTTCATCACTCTGGCAGGTAACACAAGACATGGCATAAAATGTGTGCAGAAAGCACATGTTTATCTTTGTGTATGAAATTCAGTTCAACAGATCCTCAATTCAGGTGACTGTCTCCCTGAAAGTCACCTTACATTGTTCCCTTGTTAACTCATTTTTGAAAGTCAAATGGTTTGTTCCCTTTCCACCTATTGAATCAGAGAGTGTACCTCATCTTTCCCTGAAGCGCAGCATAATGGGGTTTGGCTTAGAAGTGATATATGAAGTTCAAACATTTAACCTTTACTTTGAGGAGAAAACAGAATGCTAATTAGTAAAGATATCCCCTGGGGCTCCAGTTGAATGTT
Source organism: Pteropus vampyrus (assembly GCF_000151845.1). Taxonomy (NCBI): domain Eukaryota; kingdom Metazoa; phylum Chordata; class Mammalia; order Chiroptera; family Pteropodidae; genus Pteropus; species Pteropus vampyrus. The sequence continues at coordinate 10,604,768 of NW_011888789.1, forward strand.
CTTTGCCTTTAGAGAATGCAGGAGGTGCTGTCTGGAATCTATTCTAATGGAGCCAGAAACTACAGCTTTCCCGCTTTTCCCTCTCAGCCATAGTTTGAGTCCATTGTGCCTTTTTCAGCTATTGAATTTGACAGAAGGGCACTTTACAGACAAACAAGAGGAATCATTTCTCAACATATCATGTAGTACAGAGCAGTGTGGCTACCGTTGGACCTCTGGACCAGGAACTAAACCTAGCTCTGCTCTAAAACTAGCCTTGGAACAATCTTTCTACTTTGCCAACCCACTACTGCCTCCCT
>NW_011888789.1:10605116-10642636 GCF_000151845.1 Pteropus vampyrus
GAGGTCTTTCTTAAACCTTTAGCCACAAAGTGTGTTTTCTTTATGTTCTTTTCACATGTCTATCATTTTGCTTTCCTTATTATATAGTGATGTAATTTTAGGAGTCTTTATTCTCATTAGACTGTAAGTACTTTCAAAGCAGAGATGGTATCTTTTTTTGCTTTCATCACTCTGGCAGGTAACACAAGACATGGCATAAAATGTGTGCAGAAAGCACATGTTTATCTTTGTGTATGAAATTCAGTTCAACAGATCCTCAATTCAGGTGACTGTCTCCCTGAAAGTCACCTTACATTGTTCCCTTGTTAACTCATTTTTGAAAGTCAAATGGTTTGTTCCCTTTCCACCTATTGAATCAGAGAGTGTACCTCATCTTTCCCTGAAGCGCAGCATAATGGGGTTTGGCTTAGAAGTGATATATGAAGTTCAAACATTTAACCTTTACTTTGAGGAGAAAACAGAATGCTAATTAGTAAAGATATCCCCTGGGGCTCCAGTTGAATGTTCTTTGCCTTTAGAGAATGCAGGAGGTGCTGTCTGGAATCTATTCTAATGGAGCCAGAAACTACAGCTTTCCTGCTTTTCCCTCTCAGCCATAGTTTGAGTCCATTGTGCCTTTTTCAGCTATTGAATTTGACAGAAGGGCACTTTACAGACAAACAAGAGGAATCATTTCTCAACGTATCATGTAGTACAGAGCAGTGTGGCTACCGTTGGACCTCTGGACCAGGAACTAAACCTAGCTCTGCTCTAAAACTAGCCTAGCCTTGGAACAATCTTTCTACTTTGCCAACCCACTACTGCCTCCCTTTTAGGTGAGAGAAATGGAATCTCTAAGGCTGGTGCCTGACCTTACATTCTTTGCTAGATGTGTGTAGTTTTAAAAATGTGTTTAATTTAAAGGTCCATAAAGTCACAAATTGTGAAATCAAGTTCTAATTACTGAGTTTTTATGTTAAAGAAAAGCTGGAAATAAAACTCACTGAATAATAAACCCTGGGGTTTATTAGGTTGCACAATGTAGCACTAAGCTTTCTCTAAACAAACAAAAAATAATAATAATGCTGAGCTTGATGATAACATCCTGATAGTGCTCTACAGTTATATACTAGAATATTATTTTTTTCTCTTGCCTCTGGAATAAAGAGAGGCTGACACTGTTAAGTAATATGCTAAAGACTCTATTGAAAAAAAGACTATCTTTTTGATTTTTGCAATTTTCCTCATTTGCAGATACATTTTCAGATGTGCTCAAAGACAATGATCATATCTGTCACCGGCTAAGGGTTTTTAAGAGCAGAAGCCAGACTCCATCTCCAAGCTTTCTTCTAAGCAAGTTTGTAGTCTCCTTAAAGGCCAGCTGGTTGACTTCACTTGCTTAGTTTCAAATTTTGACATTCACAAAGAGATTAATTATATTTCTATTTCTCTTTTCAAGTCTACAACAAGCTTAATACAACAACACAATCCCATCTTTGATTAATATTCATGAAACCTTACAGATCACAGCAAGGAGGGGGGCAAAACTCTTTTTATTTAATATAAGAGGAAAAAAAGACAAACTTTCAAGTACATTTCACAGGCATGAATAAATACTATTAAGAATGTGAACCAAGGTTACTTCTATCACCTTTGAAAGGAACCAAGAGAAGGAAATAGGCAGAATTGAAGCATGAAGAAAAGTAAAGATCAGCTGCAAAGCTGTGATGGCGGTGGAGGAGCCAGAGATATTGGCTGGGATGTGTTTGCTCTTTCCAAATAATATTTTTGGTTACACTATAACAACTCTAGGAATGTTCAAAATAGACCTGGATAAATTATTTCATGATTATATATTGAATGTTTGTTTGTTTATTTATTTTGTAAATGTGCCCTGTATACATATCTTTTCTTTTCCCTTGTTTTGACGATTCCACAGTTTTAACATTTAACATCTTTCTGTGCAAACTATTTTCTCCTGTCTCTTTCTTTCTTTATTTTCTCCAAATTACATCTTCTTTTCCCTGTTTTTCTTTCTCATATTTTACCAGCCACAATATAGAAGCATATTTTAAAGCACTTATTTAACAAACCTTTATTTTACATATTTTAACAGATAGACATCTGATAATATGTATGTTAATTAAAATTGTAGAAATTAAGTAGTTAGTTCATATTGCTTTTTATTCTTTGTCAGCGACTCTACATAACAGAGTTACCCCTATACGACACAAGAGAACTCATCTAGAATTCTATCCTTGCTAAGAAAACATCTTCTATGATCATGTTTCACTACTGTTTCATAGATTACAGAAAAAAAGAAATATAAATGTTTTATTGTTGGGATGTTTTACCATATTGGGATGATATTTGTTCTCATGAGTTCCTCTAATACTTGAAACTCTTTCTCACAAAAAAATATATTGTTGGTCTTAAAGATTGGTTCATGGCACTATGAAATGTTGGAACTGAAAGTAACCTTACAGTAATAAATTGATCAACTTAAAATATAACATATTTTATCAAATCTTTTTTTCTAAAAATAATTAAAATGTTCATGTACATAAAAGAACATAAACATATAAATATATAAATAATAAAAGCCAATCCAATACCCAGATTAAAAATTAAAACTTGTCAACACAAGTCTTTCACTTCCTACACCATGATATAACTATCCAAAATTCTTTCACCATATATTTTATATATACAGAAAATATGTATTATATGTAAAATATACAATTACTATACATAATATATAGAAATGTATAACAAATATATATAAATATATAAACTATATATGAACACATCCTTAAATAATATATTGTCTAGTTTTGCAAGATTTTAAACTTTATATAAGAAATATTTTAATGCATGTATTCTTCTGGGACTTGCTTTTTTAACTCATTTTTTTATTCTTGGGGTTTAACTATTGAGATTCATACATACTTATGTATGTGTCTCTAGATCTTTGCTAAATAATATCCTAATATATAGGATATGGAACAATTTATTAGTTCATCCTCTTGCTCATGGATATTTATTTTGTTTCTAATTGTTTACTATCATAAACAAGGCTGCTAAGATGTCTTCTGGTGTACAAGTGCAAGATATTATCCCAGATATATACCTAACAGTAAAATTTGGGACTCATAGAGTATGTGCATCTTCAAATTGTTTGTCTATAGTCTACAGAAGTTTAAATTTTGTTTTACAACTTTGCCAATAATTGATATTGCTAAATTTAAAAATTCTTGTCAGTCAGGTGAATAAAAATGGTTTCTTATTGTGGTATTTCCATTTTAACTTCCTTGATTACCAATAAAGTTTAAGTAGCCATCTTATAACCAGTAAGTATCAGAGCTAAGATTCAAACCCATGTCTGGCTAGCTCTAATGTTCATGTATTTCTACTTTACTGTATTATCTATTATTCCTCTTATATAGAAAAACAATATTAAGCCTGAAAAATCTTTTTTTAAAAGATAGAAAGTATTGACAATAAACATTCACATATAATTATATATTTATACTCATATATATGTATATGAGTACATAAATATGAGTATAAATGCATGCATAAAGTTGGGGACAGGAAACAAAATATAAGAGTTGATTTTATATAAATATAGATTGCATAAGACTTGAAAATTATTTCACAGCAGTTGGGGAAACTGAAATGTGGCCTATGTAACTCCACTAATAGCAGGGCCACATGTAACAGGTATTATACTATATTTATATACCCTAACCAAGTTGCTCTGGTCAGCCTAGTTGATAGGCCTGTCGCAGAAACAGTTTTCTAGTTCCAAGATCCCAGTTTCCTTTTCTTCACTCTTATGTCTTTAATAATATGATTAAATGTATAAAATTGGTATACAATATATAGACACTTATATAGAGAGATATACCACACCTTGCATTAATTTTGTAATGAAAAGACATAAGGGTAATTCACATATTGTTTATGCCTATGAATATGCCTAATAGGGTAAGATGTTCTATATCCTAATACAGAATATTAGGAAAAATGTAAAACTGGTTGGAGAAAATCTCATGTGTCTTGTGTCTTTATATTAGTGTTTTCCAAGAAATAGAATCAATAGGATATAGATATAGATATATAGAGGTGTAAATAAAAAGACAGAAATAGAAATAGATGATATATAGATGATAGATAGATAGATAGATAGATAGATAGATAGATAGATAGATAGATAGATTATAAAGAATTGGTTCATGTGATTTGGAGGCTGAAATGTTCCAAGGTCTATAGTTCAAAGGCCTGAGAATCAGAGGGGCCATTGGTGTAAATTCAAGTTTAAGTCTGAAGACAGGAAAAGACAGTGTCTCAGCTCAAAGCCCATCAGGCAGAAAGCCATTTTTCTCTTGCTCAGCCTTTTGTTCTCTTCAGGGCTTCAATGGGTAAGACGAGGCCCACCCCCACTGGGGAGTCAATCTACTTTGTCAATTCAGATTTTAATATTATCCAGAAACATCCTCACAAACACACCCAGAATAATATTTAACTAAATATCTGGGTACCTTGTGGCCCAGTCAAGTCGACATATAAAATTAACCATCACAGTCTCTTTTCAAAAGAAAGTGTCATAGTTATAACTGGTTATAACAAAGTAACACTTGTGAAGCATAGCTGTTTAATGTGTGGAAATAAAATGAATGTAGTAGATAAATATCTTAAGCTAGACATCCTGGCTCCATCTTAATCAGTGTGACCTCGAGTGACTTATTTAAATGCTCTGTTGCTTTATCTATAAAACTGACCTAATAATAGTGATAGCTTTATGGGTTTATAAGGATTTAATTAGTTATTTCATATCAAGTTCTTGAAAAAGTGCTTGACATGTTCTAAATGCTTGATAAATCTTAGTTATTTTTATTATTTATGCTAAAAATTAGGGAACAAAATTTTTTTTTCCATAGTCAGAAAGTAAAAGGAGCACAAGAGAACTGAATTTTCAAAAGTAAATTTATTAAAAACCACCTGTGATGATCTTATTGTCCCTATTACATCCTTTTAAAGAGTCTTTAAAGAGTCATCCTTTTAAAAAACATATATTCTGCATATTGTAATTGTAAATAAATAATTTATTCTCAGACTGTGTCATGGAGTGGATGTTTATATGTGTTGTAAAATGGCATAAAATTATATTTACTTTGAAAGCCAATTTGGACTAATAGGGAAGGTTGATTTAAATTAGTAAGAAATCTGGAATACTTTCAGCAACATTCATTTACATTACGTTTATTTAACTTACTTCACATACTTGAAAGTGCTGAAGTATAGCTTAGTAAATAGCCCTTGGGGACCAACTTTAAAGACTAAATAAGAACGTTTTATTTTACATATAATTTGGTGTATATTTTAAATATAATTAAGGTAGGCGCATAAACAGTGTTTGATTTCTTAAATATATTAAAAATTCTTCCTAAAATCTCTGTTGTGTTGTTAATCTTTGAAACAGATTTTGCTGAGCAAAGATAAATGCAAGACTGATATTTATCAGAATTGTCACAAATACTGAATCCAGCTCGACTTAATGAGATGAAAATCTACTTGTGTAGTCCTTTTTCTTAGGCCCCACCATGTCCTAATCATTTTAAACCCTACATAAAATTCATGGTCTCTAGCTCTCTTGAGTTCCAGGTTTTTGGACTGTAATATTTACAACGTGTTTTTATGGAAAATTGTATGTAATTTGTGTAGAAGAGGTAATTAATTCTTACCATCTAAAATATCCAAGTTTAGAGATCCAGGAACTGAGAGTGTGGAACTGTGCCTCCAGTTTTGATTTCTTTGGGAATCCTCAAAGGAGTAGCAATGAATGGCTAAGGCAACTAAGCACTAAACTTTGTGTACCAGGTACTGTGCTAGGGGTTTTGATGTTATTTTATAATTATTACAATATCCCTCTGATAATGTCACTATTATCAGCTCCATTTAACTGATGAGGAAATTAAGACATTGAGTAGTTGTATTAACAGTAAGTCCTGAACACAAGATTTAAATTCATATCTGTCTGACTCCAAAGCTCTTTCAGCATTGTACCATCTCTGTACCATTTCAGTTTCCATCAGCTGCTGCACCCTCCACAACTGTATACAGCAAATTTATATGATAAACCCCAAACTCCATTGTTAGGAACTGAATATTTGTTCTCCCCCAATTTATATGTTGAAGCTCTAACCCCCAAAGTGATGAAATTAGGAGGTGTAGCCTTTGGGAGGAGTTAGGTTTACAGAGAGTCATGGAATTATTGCCCTTAGAAGAAGAGAAAGAGAGATCAGAGCTCTCTCTCCACCGTGTGAGGATACAGTGAGAGGATGGCCATCGGCATGCCAGGAGAGCCATCGCTAGGAACCAAATATGCTGGTACCTTGATATTGGATTTTCTAGTTTGCAGAACTGTGATAAACAAATTATTGTTTAAGCCCCAGTTTGTGGTATTTTGTTATAGAAGCCTAAGTTGACTAAAATATTCATCCTCCCAGAAATTTTTTTATTATTGTAAAATAATTAGTTTCCAGAAAAGTTTCTATCTGATGTTACCTCTTTCTGTGAAGTATCCTATATCCTTGGTTATAGATGCTCAGCCTTTCTCTTCCGATCCATCATGAGAAATATAATTTGCTGTTATCATAGTCAGTTGCTTACTCTAGCCCTGATGCTCAGTAGAGTATCAATAGTGGCAAGACCTCCCCTCAAGAAGATGCTCATATCAGAACCACCAGGGGAAGGGTGTCACATACAGCTTACTAGGCAATTGTAAAGTTCCTTTTATTGAAGTATAGAACTTAACACCTTGCTATACTCAAATTCTAGCAGTTCAGGAATCTGGAACAACCCTATGTTTCTTCTTCTGTAAACTCCAAGGGACTCAGCATTGCTTATACAAAGAAAGTCGCAGGAATATCTGTCGAGCATCTCTGAACGCATTCTTTTAAAAACTCTGCTTAATATTTGTATTTGTTTCACTGGTTTACATTTTTGTATTATTTTTCAGAGTCTTAATTTTTTGACCTATAAGATGAAGGAAACAGTACCTATGTTACAAGATTGTGATGAATCGTAAATGAAACAATATATGTAAAGTGCCTATTGCAGTGCCCAGCACATAGTAAAATGTCATACGAGTAATCCTCTCTTCTCGTCTTCCCCACTCTCCCTACAACAAAATTCATATTTAAAATTTTTGTCTGCAATTTCCTACTTCTAATCTTCAGGTCTGTCCAGACAGACATTATGTTACTAACATAGGACATATTTTCTTCCCTGTAGATGAGCTTGGGCAGCCCAGCCTGGAGAGCTCACCTGAAATCTAGAGCATGGTGGCAAGTCTACCACAGTAGGTGAAAAGCTGTTACCATTGGCAGCAGAAATCAGTGGACTTTTGTGAAGTGGCAGATGAGGACCATTGACAGACAAAACTGTAGATCACTCATTATGGTAAAGTAAGTGCTTGCAACATGACACTGTGTTAAGTATTTTGCATATTATTTTATTTAATTTTTATAATGATCTTAAGGGGGAAATATTAATATATCCATGTTAAGATCAGACTATCGAGGCTAAAAGTGATTTAATTAATTGAGTAGGTGGAATAAGTAGATGTAAGCCCAGACTGTTTTACAAAGCCTATGGTCTTCCTGTCTAAGCTACACTGGGCATTGTGCACCTTTGCTGTCAAATTCCATCTCTCCACCTTAGATGCTGAACCACTTAACACCTTCATGATATCCACATCTATCCATACATACAAACTTCAAAGCATTGTCTGCATGGAGTCTTTTCTGCTGCTTCTTTAGCTTCTGAATTTTCTCTCTTCTCTGCTCCCATCTAAGTGTTTTCTGCTTTGGGTTTCATTCTTCTTTGGAGGTTTAGTATATCCATGTGTCGAAATTCCAGAATAACACATTTGTATTTTAATAAGAGAAATTTATCTTCTAAGGTTTAATGTAAGCTCCAGTGGGTAACTTCAGGCATGGGAATTTTATGCACTGTGTAAGCTTATGGTGTTAAAACTTGTCCCCCTCACAGACTTCTACTCTTCCTATATGTAGGAGAGCTTTGCCTGCAGAAACCATGTCCGTCTCCTAACACTCAGCACTCCCAAGGATACCACGCTTTTAACATAAAAAACTCACATCTTTTGAGCAAAACTCTGCTAGGCAATCATTCTTATAGAAAAGATGATGTTAGTATTATAAAACATATTCCTTTCAAGTCGATATGATAAACACTCAATTCTTTCTTCATTTGCAAACCAGTATTTTGGATATTTTCTGAAGGCTAAGCTTGGTAAATTTTCTAGGACCTAATTTCGAGGATCTTATGCCCTTTTTCTTTCCTGAAAAATATACCACAGGTCCTTTATTGCTCTTCTATAATGATCAGGTATTTTCTAAGTTTCTCTTATGCCTCAATTTAATAATTGGATTTTTTTTAACTAGTCAATGTTTAGGAATGCTTAGTATGTTGCAACATTACAGTAAATATATTTTATAATCACTACTGGTTATGTGATCTAAAATATGCTATTATCTTCAACATCAGCATTTTTTCACTATGTTATAAATTAATTTTTTATGGAAACTACATAGACTAACACTCTATAAGGCATAAAGCATGATACAATATTGATAAAAACTGTTCAAAGTATTTTTATGCCTTCAAGAAATTGATCCTTTTTTAAAAAATGGGAAAGCAAGTTGAATATTTGTTAAATGTTAAAACATTTAAAGAAGTTTGTTATACATATGTCTGTGATTCAGTTGGTATTTTCATTAAGTTTTAGTCTTGTTGGTACAAAAGGTATTAGATTTTCTTTTCTTAATTAACATAAACTTCTATAGAAGAACTGTAGAGAGAAAACAGGATGCTGGCTTTGGAGTCAAATAGGCAAGTGTTGATTTACATGAAATAAAATCTCTGTGGTAGTGCCTGGCCCAGATACTTTTGAATTCTTTTATTGACTCTGAGAATCCCAATTCCAAGTTCTGTTTGCTGTGCTGGTAATTGCTGACATGTCAGCCACCTATGTGATATGCATAAATGCAGACAGAGAAGAGCCTGTGAAATTAAATGTCCCTTCCCTCCTCTGCCCCCTAGTAGGTGTACAAAAACACAGATCCTTTCCCTATAGGCAGAACAAATAATGGTGGGCTATAACACTAGACTTCAGTGTGCTACCCACCTCTCCAGCCGGTCAGACTGCAGTCTGGCTTGACTTCTTCTTGTTTCCAATCCCATTTCCTCCCTCCATTAATGATTTCTTCTGGCAGTATTTTAATATCTTACTTGCAAATGAATCCTTGACTTAGGATCTGCTTTTGAGAGAGACTTACCTAAGAAACAGATATGCACGCACACGGTCAAACACACATATATATTTGATCAAATTCTTTTGCCAAATCTAAAATATATCCTGGATCTTTCCATAGGTAATGAACAAGACTTCTGATTCAAATGGCAGTCTGAGTTCATGTATCCGGTTGCTTGTGGTGATATTGTGGTGTGCAATTTGGCTAGGCTAAACTACATCTTCAACACTTAATATCCATCTTCCATTTCTGACTATTTGCCCCACACGCTTCAAGCTCCAGCATTAGACATGAAGACAACAGCATTACAGAGATGCTTAATTGTCTCCCATAATTAATGTAAGCTCAAATTCTTGTAACAAAACTCAAGTGTATATATATATTTACACACACATACATTGAATTTTATATTATTAAGAGCCAGTCAATAGTTTCTTATCTGTGTAAAGGGAGCGGACTCAGAATTTTGGAAAATAAAAAAAAAAAGCTACATAGCAACATGGACTACTTTGGTAAAACATTGGAAATCTTATTTTAAAACATCAAATCAATAATGAGGAAAATGAGAGGGAAAACTTGAATTTTCAAAATCTCGAGTTATCCTGTGCAAAGTGTAGGAGAAAACAAAGTGAGTGCATTAAAGAATTTTATTCAATCTGTTGAAGAGTGAGGCTCCATCTCTGTTTCCTCCCAGTCATTTTAGCTGCTGCACTTGTCTCTCTTTCTGAAAATGTGTCAGATATCCTTGCGAAGAACTCCTGATAAGGGTAAAGGAGCCTGGAAGAGAAGTGGAGCTAATTCCAACACTCCCATTGGCAATGTAGAGAGAAAAAGACATGGTAGCTATGTCTAGGCTTGCAGCCCAGTATGCTTACTGCCCCTGGAGTAAGGACTATCATAATTTAGTAATTTTTGTCTGACCCAGCCAGCCCTATCTCTTCTATACTCTGCACTTACTGAGAAACCTACCTTTCCCAGTTCAGCCTTCTTATTTAAGGGAGAACTCCAGAAAGGATATGAATCTGAAAAGGAGACTCACGCCATGTTCTAAACTACTCAGTAAAATACTTTATTTATAAAGAGAAATATACAATAAAAACTCATCAGAGAAATTCCAAGACTTATTCCAAAGGGAATAAAACTGATTCAGAGTGCAGAAGAAAACATAAAAATCCTAGTTGATTTTCTCAGAAAAGTATGAAAAGACATAATAACATTTTTTACATGAAAAGAAATAATTAGAGAATGCAAAAAGAGTTCTTGAAAATAAAATATATGTATATTTATTCTAAAAATAAATTATTTAGGTTTAAATAGAGACATGAATATTTGCAAATAGCCCAAAAATGTGAAATAAAGAGTAATGAGGAGAAATTTTCTTGCCGAATTAAAAATAACAACTATAAAGCCATTGTTAACAAAATACTCTAATAGAATATTGGCATTAGAGTGTATAATTTATCAGAAATATATCTCTGTGTATGCATGCACACACGTGTGTGTACATATGTGGGAACTTAATGTGTTGTAAGTGACATTTCCAATCAGTGAGAAAATGATAGTCTATTCAGTAAATGGTATCGTAATAATCATCTAGCTATTTGGAAGAAAATCTAAGTGTTTACCTCATATCATAATAACATAAATTCTAGCTCTATTGTTTAATTATAATTTTAAATAAAATATGTTTAAGAAAAATTCTACGTAAATAACCTTGGGTAGAAAACACATTTCTATGCAACATAGGAGACTCAGCCATCATAAACAAAAATATAGACATGTTTAATCTCCAACATATTTTTGAAGTAGTGACAGACACATATTCAGAGTAAACAGAAAAATAACATGAACAATTTTCAATACATCAAGTGGCTAAAAATTAATAATGAAATGAGCTCCTATAATTTTATCAGAGAGCAGCAAACAGCCCATAAAAAAGTATAAAAAGAACATGATTAGGCAATTCACAGAAGATAGAATCAAAATGGCCAATAAATATATAAAAATATGTTTAGCTTCACTAATATGACACTAAAAAACACACACTAAAAAGACAAATAAAATTTCACTCTGTTTCAATCATCGGATTGACAACTATTAAGAGATTGTATATCTAGCTCTGACAGGGATGCTAGAGAAATGCCTTTGAGAATGGATGTTTTAATCAGCATAATTTTATTAAATAAATCCTATATTAGCTGTTTAAATTAGCATGTGCTAGTTGTTATTATTTTACAATGTTAAATGATAAAAGAAAGGTGCATCAGTAAACACGAAAAGCTATTCAACTTCTTTTTGATTAGATAAAGCAGATAAATGTAATCAATATTACTTTATGCCCAGCAAATGGAAATTAACTATGGCAATGCCATAGGTAAAAAGGGGGGACCTGCTTATGTGGTCAATTTAGCATTACATAGCAAAATAACAGATACCCACTACAGTCTAGCAATTTCACCTCTAGGAATATACTGTATAAAATATTTGTATATGTGTACAGAAAGACAGGTACAAAGATGACACTGCTGCTTTGTTAGTAATCTATATTGCCATAAATAGGTGAATAAATACACTTTGGTATATAATCAAAAACAAGCTAAAGTGAATGTGAGTATGTGTGTATGTGTGTGTGAATAGATTTCAAAAATAAATGTTGAGTAAAAATACAATTTAACAAATAATGTGTTTTAAAAAACACAAAACAACCCAACATATTTTTATGGCTATACATGTATGTAGGAGAGGTTTTGTGTGTGTATGTTTAATTAGCTCTTGAAATACCGTGAGAACTTAAACAGGAATGATTTACACCAGATAAATGACAGTAGTTGTCTAGGTAATAGGACTAGCTCAGATACCAACCATATCTTTAACACTGTTTCTTTAAAACATTAAAATAAGCCAAAATTTTAATGTTTTAAAATTATGCAAGGTGCTGTTTAGATGGTATTTATTTTATTACTTAATAATACTCTGCATACTCAAAAGTTTTCATAATTAAAATGAGACAAGTTAAAGAGTTATGTATATTGTGGAAGCCCATTTTGGTGAATAAATGTCCTTTCACAAATTTTATGTGCATGTAGTGCAAAGGAGGCTGTGGTAAAGTATACATCTAATCATTAATGCCCTGGGTTGAGAGAAGAGTGCTTAGATGAATAGAGAAAGAAAAATATTATAATTTTTGTATATTTGTATATATATATTGTTTTATAAGTTGCAAAAAAACTGACTAGTAATTAAAGGATTTAATATAGAAAATTTGATTAAAGATGAGCAAATAGAATAAATAGGTAATTCACAATAGAAGCAGTATAAGATGACATTTGAAAAAAATCTCAATCCTCATAGTTATAAAAATTTAAATTCAAACAAGAATGAAATACCCCTCTCTCCACCTTTCTGCCTTCAACTGATTGAAGAATTTTAAAAGGATATGATAAAAAGGCACTCTACGTAAGAATCTAAATTGGTGTAACCTTTCTTGAGATATATATCTGACAATACATATTAAAAGATTTTTATTTATGGGTGTATTTATCATTACCTGTTACTGACAAATAAAAAAATGAAAACAATCTTCATACTTATTAAAGGGAAATGAAAGATAAATATGGTGCATCAAAGCAAAGATATGGCATATAGTTATTAAAACTACAATGTAAATAACAATGTCTTTATCAGAAAGAATAACAATGTTACACTGCTAAGTGAAAAAGGTTAAAAGACTAGCTTGCACAATTTTATTTTGTAAAAAATAAAATGCATGAGTGCTTACATTAATAAAAGTTTTATAATCAAAATCTTAACTCTAAAACGTGAGTTATGGATTATATTTATTTTAGTGTATGTACTTTTTAAAATGATTTCCATTTTTTTCACAATGAAAATATATTTCTTTTACTATTAGAAGATTGTATTGTAAGTCCAAGTTCAATGAGAAATGCAAATATCTATCCATAATAAAATGGACATAATTAAAGATCAAGTTAGTGATATGAAAGATAAATTCAGGAAAATCTTTCAGATTTAGGGAAAAAAAGAGAAAATATGAGAGAAATGTAAGCAAATATACAAGATATAACTAGGATGGTAAACTTTTATCTGAGAACTGCAGGAGAAGATAGACATAATGGAAAGAAGAAAAAATGAAAATGCCAGAACTTTTTTATTGAATGAAAGAAAGAATAGAAATTCAGATTGAAAGTCCCTTCCTGGCAACCCCCTACCAAGTGTAATGAAACTTATTTATGAGTAGACGTATACTAGTGAAATGTCATAACCACAAGATAGGTAGAGCCCTATAAACTTCAGGAGTAAAATTACAAGGTCCCATGGTTTCTTCTTCAAGTTAAGAAAGAGCAAATTGAAAACATGTTCTTATCTCTACTTCCTCCTAAAACTCCTTAAATAACAGTAAAATGTTGAAAAGCCCAAGGAGAAGAGACCAGGGAAAAAATATTTGAAGCAGAGAGATGAATAGTGACTGATATATAAGGTAGGATAATGCTGAAACTTTATCTTGCAGTTGGGATACTGAAAGGAATACAAAAAAATGATATGAATAGTAGCAGTAGTAATAAATACAAAAAGAAACAATTAATATCTTGTGAAATTTGAAAAGAAAACACATTCACAAAACAAAAAGAAATAGCACAAGCTTAAAAGAAAATTTTAAAAATTCTTGAAATTAAAACTATAATAGCAGAAATGAAAAGTGCAATAAGAACCATTGGAAAGTAAAGCTCTTATAATCTCCCAGACATACAAAATAGAATACATAAAAAAATTTAGAGTTTCAAGCTAGGAAGTCCACAATCAAATAATAAGGGCTTCAGATACAGAGAAGAGAGAAAATGAAAGGAAGAAGTTATCAAAGACAAAAATTTAATAATATATCTCAGAATTGAAAGACTCACAATATAAAAACTTCTAAACACCCACCCACTGCCATATACACACACTAAACAGTTCTTACTTAAAAAAAGAAGCCAGAATCTGAATGGTAATAGAATTCTCGCCAACAACATCACAACTTGGAAGATAATGAAGTATCTTTGAAATTCTTAGGAAAATATTACCCACTCAATAAAAGTAATTTAAATGTCATGTGAAAATAAAGATATTTTAAAATATTTAATTTGTCAAAAAATCTACTTTTTGTATATCCTTTTATAAGAACTATTGAATATTGTTCTATACTAAGAACAGTAAACCAAGAAAGATGAAACACAGGATCTAGGAAAGAGAAATGCTAATAAAGGGGAGAGAGAAAAGATTTCCTAGGACACTGGTAAAAGAAGATCCCAGAATGACAGCTATACAGCCACTGAAAAATGTATATTAGGTATATCACTAAGCAAGCCAAAAGATGAAGAAAGTATTGAATGAGGTGGAGTGAAGAAAGTTATATGATAAAGAAAATGCAATCATATAATACCACACAACTAGCTGTGGATAATATTTAAATCATTGATATAAATAAAAATATTAAATTTGGAGTTAACTGGTGATTTTTATCTACATAAGAAGCATGAGAATATTGTGTCTATGCATGTATACTGTTTGAGGAAATTGTGAGAGCAAAATTCTGTATTTTCCATATAAGGAGCTTAGTGAATATAATATATAGATCTTACCAACAAGAAAATGCAGCATAAGCATCAAATTCCAGGAAGAAACTTATTAAAAAAGGTGTAATGTGAAGGGAAAAATTGGGAGGTGATTAAAAGATGGGTCAAATGATAAATTTTTTGTTATAAGCTTTCTAAGTTTTCCTGTATTTAATCATCTACAATTTATTCGATAGAATAAAAAGTAAATTTTTGGTGCAGCTGCTGTGGAAAACAATATGGTGGTTACTCAACACAATAAAATTACTACCTGTAACATAGCAATCCCACTGCTGGGTATATACCCTAATAACTGAAAGCAGAGACTCAAACAGATATTTGTAAACAGATATTTGTAAATGCTCATAGCAGTATTATTCACAATAGCCAAAATGTGAAAACAACCCAAAATGTCTATTGAAGGGTGAATGAATAGACAAACTATGGTCTATTTACGCAATGGAGTACTATTCAGTAACAAAAGGAACAAAATTGTGATACATACTATTATGTGGATGACCCTTGAAAAAAACGTGCTAAATGCAAAAAGCCAGAAACAAAGGGACATATATTGTATGATTCCATTTATATGAGGTTCCTAGAGCAGTCAAGTTCATAGAGATAGAAAGTAGAATAGTGTTTTTCAGGCTCTGGAGCGATGAAGGAATGGGGAATTATTGTTTAATGGGTATAGAGCTTCAGTTTGGAATGAAAAAATTTTGGAGATGGATGGTAGGGATGGTTGCACAACAATGTGAATATACTTAATGCCATTGAACTGTATACTTAAAAATAGTTAAAATAGTAAATTTTGTGTTATGTATATTATATCACAACAAAATAAAGTAAATTTAATCCCTCCTGTCTCTCCCCTCTCTTTCCCTCCTGTGTTAGCTTCCTATTGCTACTGTAACAAATTGCCAAATATGTAGTGGCTTAAAATAACATGAATTTATCATTTTATAGTTCTGAAAGACAGGGATAAGTCAAAGTGTTGGCGGGGCCGAAGTCTGTATTCCTGTTTTTAAGTCTCTTGAGGAAAATCTGTTTCTTTGCCTTTTCCAACTTCTAGAGGCCATCCACCTTCCACGGCTTGTAGTTCCTTCCTCCATCTTTTAAACCAGCAATATTGCATCTCTCTCACTATCTTCCTGTAGTTACTTCTGCTAGCTCTGATATCAGCTGGGAAAGTTTCTCTGCTTTAAGGACTCATGTGATTAGATTAGATCCACAGGATAATTCAGGCTACTCTTTTCATCACAAGGTCCTTAATTGTAATCACATCAGCAAAGTCTCTTTTACCATGTATGGAAACATACTTCCACATTCCAGAGATTATGATGTAGACATTTGTGCAGTGCCATCATGCCTCCTCTCCCTCAACTATTCAGTCTCAAAGCCGTTTTCTCTGAGTCAGGGAAGTATCAGCAGTGAGGGCAGCCATGGTGGACTAGAAGGTGTGTCAGAGCCTGCGTGGGGTGAGGAGAGCATCTGTTTTAAAAGAGACTAGGAGCCTGAGCTGCAGGGCGTAGCAGGGTAAGAATATCCCCCACAGAAAGGGCACAGAGAATATGAGATGTCTGGAGCCCAAGAAAAATGAGGCAGTAGGGAGAGTGATTGATTGCCGAGGGGGATAGTGGCCCTGCAAGGAGGTTGGGAACCTGAGTGGAATGAGGCTGACATGGGATAGAGGGCATGACTTGGAGGGCTGCATGCCAACCTGAGAGAGGGAGGAGGGATCTCCAGTGGGGAGGGAGTAGTGCTAAGCGGGGAGGGTATGGAGCCTAAAGAGGATGACAAGGATTTATGGATAAGGAGATCTTGACAGTAGCCCTGAGAAGGTGTCAGAGTTCAGAAGGTGTAAAGAGACATCTTGGAAGGTAGGAATGGTTGCTGTGGCTACTGGAGAGTGTTTATATATAAGGAGATACATAAAATACATTAGGGATAAGGAGACCCAGGTTTCTCATAATGGAATAAGGGAGTTTCAAATCTGGAAAGGGAGAAAACTGAAATGGACCTGTGATATTAGGTAGGAATTAGAAGTATCAGTATGAACTCACGATATTCAGTTTATATATAGCTATAGAACTAACTGTAGGTGAAAAATGTGTATACACACAGTACACGCTCACATCTAATATACATGCACATACATATAACACTAAGCATACATAACAACAAGCATACCTAGCAACTAGATGGTGTTATTTAAGTGACATTTTCCAATAAATAGATCTAGTACTCCTTGGGAAAATTGGCTAATTCAAAGGATTGTACAGAGAACATATGAGATGAGCTTGTAACATCTTGTTGTGCCGGAAAATATGTTAAAAAAATGATAGAGATATTTCAATAGGGCATAAACATAGCTTAAAGAGGCTCTCACTGTCAAATTAGGACAATCAAGCATCAAAATAAGAAGTAATTATAATAGATAACACATTGATTAAAATAGAAAATCATACATTATTGATAAAATTTTTAAGATGAAAAAATTGAAAGTTTTATTACAAGCAGAAAATTTATTCTCAAAGTATCTCCCCCCAAATGCTTATTATTTGCAAAATACAGTGGAGAAGTGTTGCAGAAAATAGTTTTATCAAGTAATCAAACTAAATATCAGGAATGAAACAAATATGAAATTGAAACTTAATCCTTCTTTTGCAAAACTTAAATGGGTTCTGTGGATTAGATAGTAGTACTGTATTAATGTTAATTTTCTAATTTTCATGCTTGTATTGTGGTTATAGGGGAGAATATGTCTTTTTGTAAGAATTATACACCATAGTGTTTTGGGATGATGGAGCATCAGGATTAATTGGAGGGACCCAGATATGAATCAGTGTCATTATTATACATGATATGGTTTTATTATCAATATAAATATTATAGTAAATGATCTTGAAATAATTATGTTATACTCCAGGAGAGGTTTTTCATTCTCTTTTTTTCCATTTTGTTGGTTATTGTAATAAATTAACCAGAACTGTTCAACCTTGTTATCAGCAGATGATGTCAGCTTTTTTTTTTTTTTCATGCTTACCCAAACATCCATTCAATAAGCCGGTCAGAAATTGAATCTCTTGGAAGCAACATCAGAAGAATCATCTTCTGCAAAGGACTATATCAGGTTCTCCTGACTAAGCTACTACTGCATGAAGCAGGCTCATGGATTCAGGCTCCCCAGTATAAGCTAATATCATCACCATGAGCAGACACTTCTCAGTTTGTACCAGTAGCCGAGCCAGGTTTCCAGGGTTTCATGAAGCCGATGATTTCACAAAATGAGAACTATGATCCAAGTTCTGGTCAAACAGGAATTAATAAATGAAACTGATTTAAAAATGTGTAAGGAAATAATTATTTTATATTATGTTTTCAACACTTTCTATAAACCTGAAATTGTTTCAGAAAAATTATGACCATCTTATTAATATGAAGTCATGAAAATTTTTGTATATCAATTTCATATAAAAATTTCTCCTCTCCAGATTATCACTATACAATATGAAATTTGCCAATACGAAAAAGAAAGATTCTCCTGACTTGTTTGTGAATCCACATTACAAAACTGATAAAACACATAAACATTCACAATTAAAACTATTTGAAAATATTGATTCTCCATTGGGAAAATTTATTTAAAAGAAAATTAGTTGTAAAGAAACAGGAGTTGGACTGCATTATACTTTTCATCAGAGCCCCCAATATTATATATTTATAATGATATTAATGATTGATGTTAGTAGCTTTTAGAGAGTATATTTAATGGTAGGAGGTGTGAATGGATGTATTTACTTCTCATTTTATGCCTTTAATTACTTTTTGCAGTTATTTTTACAATATGGATGTAAGCTTTGTAAAATTTAAAAGATAAATTATTTTAAAATACAATATGGTATGCTGACAATATTGGAAAAGAATATAGTAGATATATTCATGTAGACCTGGAAAGATATTCCCAATTTATTGTTGAATGATAGAGGTAAATTGCAGAAAGTTTCAACTGTGTTTTTAAAAGTATACAATATAGATATGCACATGCGCAAATATCAATATGTGTATGTGTGTGATTAAATGGAGGGAAAGTGTTGCAAGGATACACATTAGGCTGCTGAAAATGGCTGACTTTACGGAGAGGCTTTGTGAGAAAAGTAGGGGGAAATGGTACATTTATATTTACTTCTGTGGTATTTGGATATTTTCACAAGGTTCATGTATTAAATGCATGTTAATGATAAGTTAAATTTTTGAAAAAATGAAAGAAGAATGCCAAGATATTTACTCAATTGAAAGAAAATGACTTGAGACAATAAGCAGTGAAAGGTTTCAGCTCAATCATATGCTATCAAGAGCTGTGATACTAGTTAACTCTCAGAAAGATTGCAAGGAAAGTGGAGTGGAGGTGGCTAGAATGGGGAAGTGAAAAAGTAGGCAGATATTTTAAAGTTCAGTATTTCATTCCACTCTTCTTCACTCTGGCTTTTTATACAATAAGAAATTATTGCTCCCAATGGAATAATAGATTCATATTTTACCCCCAATGCTTTGCCAAATACTTAATCTTTACCTCTGCTCTGCTCAGCTACCTTTGATCTTTAGAGAAATAGAAAAGCCCATAATGTACATAAATTAGTTCTAGAGCTCCCTCCCAGGGAATTTAGGAGCCCAGTTAAGAATGAAATTCCCTAAAATTATAGACCCAAATAAGCTGGGCAGGTTGTTATGTTCGTTTCCATAGAAACTAGTGAGCCCTTCCTCCTGACCACTTTTCCTCATTTCTACTCCCCAGACACACATGCTCACTAATGAATTTCACACTGGGTACTTTTCCTGAACTAGGTGGTATTTTTCCACAAAAAGAACTATTGAAGCTTTTTTACTTTTCCCAAATGCAGTAATATTAGCAAGTCACAGATCACCTAAGTCAATTAAAAGGAAATTTAGCTAAAATTTCTACTAGCATTTTGATGCATCTATTTTAATGAGGAGAACTTAAGGCCATAGGGGAAATTCGTTACACATTCAACAGCCAAGGCAGGGTCCAGCCTCTACAGTCTTGTGCGCATTCCCATTGTGGGCTGATAACACTTAAGACAGCCGGATTTCAAACAGTAATTAGAGATTTTCCTAATGCCAAATAAATGGACATTAAAAATGCGATTTCTTAAATCTCAGGCAGAATTCAATGTATACCCCCAGGGCCAGGTTTAAGAGAAGGTAGATGGGAGGGACGGTGATGCAGTAACAACAGTGGGCATTTATTAAATAATTCAGTGTGTTAAGAACTTTTCTAAGGATATACACAAAATGAAATCTCACACACGCCTGTGAGGCAGGAGTCATTATGATTCCCTTTTGTAAATGAGAAAACTTGGGCACAGAGAGGTTCTCTTCTAAGTCCACCTTTCACTTCTACAGTCATAATTTTAGTCCCTGAGTTTTTATGAAAATATTCTCTAAATGTCAAGTCAGAGTTATAAGCTCTCAGAATTAAAACATCTGTGCAATAATGTGGTTTCTATTTGATATGATTATACAGAGGAAGTTGAAAGGACAGAGAATTTATCAATACTGAATTTAGGTTTGCATACCTCACGTAGGTTAATGTATGGTATGATTTCTAGAAAACTGAAATTTCTGCAGTGTGTGTGTGTGTGTGTGTGTGTATGTGTGTGCGTGCATGTGTCAGTCTGTGGAAGAGATGTTTCTAATGGCGGACTGCCATATACTCTATAGCTACAGAAGACCAACACTATCTGTATGAGCTTCTTGAGTGGCATAAACATAAACAGGGAAGTGTTCCAAGATTGAAGTAGTAGAGAAATAGTGATAAAGACTTTTCTCTGAATATGATGTAGGGACTCTTACTTCCCATATAGCGTGGATAAGTTCATAGTGCAAACTGAAGATTGTTAATTTATGTCATGTTGCCTGCAAGCTAACACTGAGTTTGATTCCAGCTCTGCTACTCCTATGTGTAACCTTGGGCAAATTAGTGAATTTCTATCTACTTCAGTGTTTTCCCATGCAAAAGAGGGGTAATAATAGTAGCTAATGCGTAAGGTTTTTAAGGAGATTAGAGGACTTGGTATTTGAAAATAAACTGAAGAGTACCTGATTGCATTATTATTATAATTAATATTATCACTACTATAATTTTTCTAGAAATAAAAGAAGTAACTTAGTCTACACACAGATGGATACTTTCTTGAGATTTTAAGTAAAATTTTATTTTTTAATAAGTTCACTCTTCTTGCCCACATTCTTTCACATTGTATATTAGTCAAGCTTCTTTGACATAATGTTCTGAAAGTGTATGAATGTGCTTATTTGCAGGGTTTAAAGAAGTGCTTATTTTCCATAGTGGGTAAAAAAATCTAAATTTTAATATGTACAATTATGCTGTTTGCAAATGTGACAGCTCTGGATACTTAGCACACTGCAAGACCTTGCTGTGACATTAAAATCATAATGGCCATAATTATTCTAATTAGTACTTTTATTTGAGGTTTGTTTCCAGAACAAACTTTTCCTAGGATAACATTAGTTACTACCCTTGACTCTTGTTCATGTTGACCAAGGGACTGATCTATCGCAGACTTATAATTTACAAGCAAAATGCAGAGCTCAAGAAAAACATAGAAGAGAGAGGAGAAAAGTTGGAGGGAAGTGAGAAGGAATGTCAAAAGCTAATAATGATAAACTGATAATCTATAGGAGTTTTTCATTAATAACTTGCACGCTCCATCTTCATTTAGATGTTTAAATAGTCACATGGTAAAATGTTTAACATCAACCTCAAGTGGTCCAACACAATTCTAAGTATTGTTAGTATCCGAGAAACTTCTCGATTGATATGAGAATAAGGTATTTCTAATTCTGTAGCAAGTGAGTATTGCACATAGAAGGAAAGGATTATTAGGTACCAACTAGACCAAGTGTGTATGTGTGTGCATCAGAATAAGTAGTTTCCATGAATCTACAGGGGTTCTTTGTGTGACCCTCTGAGGCTGGACAAAAATAATAGGCATCAAAAGGTGATATATCTTACAGCTGACCCTTGAACAATGCAGGGATTAGGCAAGCAAAAATATGAATATAACTTTTGACTCTCTCAAAATAACTGCTAATAGCATACTGTTGACTGGAGGCCTTACTGATGACACAGTCAATTAACACATATTTTGTATATTACATGCATTATATAGTACAGTCTTACAATGAAATAAGCTAGAGAAAAAAATGTTATTAAAAATCATAAGGAAGAGAAATTCATTTCCGGTACTGCACTGTATTTATCAATATCGTAAGTTTATATCTGTTTACAGGATGAATTGTCTGTCAGTACCTACATCAATATCGTCTTACACGATTCAGAACATTGTAGATATTATACATATTACTAACATTAGACATCAAAAATGAAAAGATAATGTGAAAAAGAAATTCATATTTATTTACAGGTATAACAATTCCTGATTGATAATGAAGAAACAGAAATATGATTATTTTATGGTACCATAAGTGCTTCACAGTACTAAGGTAATCTCCAAGAAATGTTTCAATATATTTACTGAAAAAAATCCTCATATAAGTGGACTTGCAAAGTTCAAACCTGTGTTTTCAAGGGTCAAGTGTACTTATATTTTGGTGCCAAATTTCCTGTTAATATTTCATAGCTGCAAAAAGAAAAGATGGCATCAACAATATGTAATTTTCACCTTGAAAAATAAATTGGTCTCAGTAGCTTCCAACCATCTGTCCACCATATGTAGAGACTTTCTAAGAAAAGAAAACTTTTCTCACAATTATTCTTTGTTAATTTATTTTCTTTTACATAAAATTAATTTTTATTAATATAAAATTAATCAACGTCTGAGGTAGAAAATTTGGAAAATGTAGATAATTATAAACAAGAAAATGAAAACTACCTATAATCTCATCACTCAGACAACCATTTTAAACACTTTTATGTAATTTATCTCAGTATTTTTTAAGAAAATAATTAGAAAATACAAATCACCTATACCTTCTGAATTAATGATAAATAATGATTAAATGATTTGTGATTAAATTATTTAAGATTAAATGATAATTAAAATAATAAACAGTTTAAGAATCTTAAATAGATCAATATAAGTATTTACCCACATAAACTATTTTTATCGAAGTATAATAACAATTAGAAAAGAGCACTAATCATCGATGTATAGTTTTATGTATTTCCATGAAATGAGCACAATTGTTTAAAAATAACCAGCATCTTGATTAAGAGGTAGAACATTCCCAGTACCATAGACCGTTTCGCTCTTATTCTCCTTTAGTCACTAACTTTTTCCTCCATTCTGACCTCTAATATTAGAAATTATTTTAGTCTATTTTGAACATTATATAAATAAAATCATAAATGTCTGGTTCTATTCTCTCAGCATTATAGTTATAAGATATGCATTGATTTTTAATATGTATATTTTACATATTAGTAATGTTTTAAATTTATGTAATTTTAAAAATAATTTTTCAGTTGCTTGAACTGATAAATAAGAAATGGTGAGCTGTTAGAGTTTTGTGATCAATCTCTAAATCTTCAAGGATACACTTTCCCGATAAAGGCAAATATAATACACTGAATTTTGTGTTTTTTGATCTTCCTTGCTTTGGTTTTATTGTCACAAATTTTGTTTACCTCTTTAAATTATAGTGGAGAGAAAAGTTATTTTGAACATCAAGTCCTTGTTGAGTTGAGTGGAAACATGAGAGTAATAAAGAAACACATCCTAGATCATAATATTTTAGAGCTAAAAGAGGCCGGAGGCCTTAAGTCTAAGTCCTTTGGACTTGAGGCTCAAACAAGGTAAGGAACTTATTGACATATTATAGCTTGTTAGAGGCAAAGGCCTTGTCTCATATTCTCTCTATTATTCCTTGATATATTTTAATTTTAGTTTGGGTAGATAATGGAACATTTGCTAAGAAAATATAATAACCTTAAATTTGGCTTCTCTTTTATAGTTTAATGGTCAACTTTATTCTGCTCTGTTTTAAAGGATGTATGGTCCAGGAATGAATTAAATTTTGTAGAATCATATCAACTAGAATAAATTCTAGTTGGACAAATTTGGCACTAGAAAACAGGTATTTTAGTTCTTTCAGGGTTTTTATTTTCATGCTAGTCATTGCTAATCTATTAGGATCGGAAGCAAATTCCAGGCTCTTTATTTCCTCTTAGTTGCTAATCATGGCACATGATTAAGTTGTCTCTAGGCAGAAGATGTTGCTCTTCTTACTGGAGTATCAGAACTCCAACCTTGAGCGCAAGTTGCATTTACTACCACTTTTCAGGCAAGACCAGGCACTCATGATAAACTAAGGTGACACACTTACCAGAAGCCAATTTATAGGGTAAAATTCAGGAATAAGACCAGGGGAATACACGCATATCTAAGAGGGAAGAGTATTTAACAAAACTTTGTCTAAGATATTTTTCCTAATACATTAGGCTTTTGTGGGGAGAAGGGTCCCTGGCAGAAACTCAAGGAGAATTCAGTGAGCCGGGTAAGCACAAGCCACATTCATCCACCATCTTGCTAACCTCCTTTTATGGAATTTGAAAATGCTAGATGTTAAAGTTAGAGATAGCAGTTTGATTCAATTCTAGCCAACATTTCCTTCATAAAAAGAGAAATGCATCTGAGGAACGACTAGCCCTGTTCTTTTTTTCTTCTTGAGATGCATTATAGTATTATTAACAAGCGTGCACTAGACAGGACATGTGGTACTCTTTTTTGCTCATTTTAAAGTTCAAATTATTACTGATAGTTGCCATGTGATATTGTAAAGTTTTGGCTCCTACAGCCATTTTGTGACCAAAAGAGAAAACACTGACTACTAGCTAATGAAGAACTAAAGGATGGAATGAGCCGGACTTCTTGCGAAGAAATGTATTAAATGTTTGCATTATTTAATTTATTATTTGTTGATTATTCAGCTGATAAGCAGTACTGTTTTATTCTTAATGAAACATGTTGACAGAAAGTGGAGAATAGGAGATGTTTCATACTTCCTTTGGAATAGAGCATCACTGCAGTGCTTTGGGAAAGAACTTCAGATGGAATTTCAAAAGTTTTGGATTTATGAGCTTGGCATACAGCACTCTCAGCATTAATCTAGCTTAGTCTTGGTGAATAATGATGAAATGGGACAAGGAGTTGCTCTTAAGAAGCTTCAGTGGAAGAGCTATCAACAAGAGATCCCAAAGCAGGGCAGGATTAACATTAAAGAAAGGGTCAATTGTAGTCTATTTGGAAGGTCTTCCAGAAATAAGTGAATGAAATTTAGAAGGGGGCTGAATGTCCTGCATTGGTAGCAAAGGCTAGAGCTATTGAAATATGTCTCATCTTGTAAGTTTCAGGAAAGTCCAGGTTGTACGATATTTTTGACAAAGATTTATTTGTTTTGCAATTAACCAAAAGTAAAATAAGTCACTTGGAAATTTTGCTTTGATTCTTGAAGTTTTTTAATACATGCCTTTCATGATTTTCTACTTCAGATTCCTCATTTTAGAAATGAGCAAAAGAAAAAAAACTCAAAAATAAAATCAGTTAATCTCTAAATTTCTTCTGAGTCTAACATTATCTATGTAGTTCTGCCCAGGTGTAAATTAGTTATTCTCTCATCTGGGCCACCCACAGTGGGACTGAGACTTCACAAACTGCAAGAAGCCAAGGCTTGGTATATTAGTTTGGAATCATCTTGACAAATCAAGCTTGCATTTAAATACAACATTAGAATTGAACTGAGGTGTCTTTTCCCTAAACACTCATTGAAATAGATAATCAGCAAAATAAATGGGTTTTGCCAAATGTTCAGAGATTATAAATTGTATTTAGCACTCGTCAACAAATTAAAGCATTTCTGTGAGACCTTCCTCCCAGGACATTTTCTCCCTCCACCAAAGATAATTTTTTATAATGAGATTCCTCTGATACTTTACATTCATTATACATTTTTACATAGGAATTAATTTCAGGGAGTTGATATTAAGGTCATTATTTATAAAATGATAATTTAAATCCTAATAGCCATCTGTAGGAAATTTGGGTAAAGGTATAGTAGCACAAGTTAAAACTGTTAAAACTCAGCTTTTAAATTTAAAATCAAAAGAAACAATGCTTTTTGAACAATCTTTAAGAAGCATCATGTGTATCACCATCTCTGTTTTCCCTCTGTCATAGCGTCAACAATGTCCCAGAGGGACTGTTCCTTCATCCTGGATCTTAGATGAAAATCCAAAGTTAGATCCATGGGCTATGTCACCTAAGTAAAAAATAAGCCATTGTTGCTATTAATCACCACAATTTGGGGGTTATTTGTTATGACAGCGTAAATTGGCCCAAACTGATTGATGGTACATTATAAAAAAAATAATCCCCAAATTTTAGGGATTAAAAAAGAAAAGTTATTTTTCACTCATGCTATATGCACCAGTCAGTGTATTTGCACAGGAGCTCTGCTCCACATAGTCATACTTAGGGAATCAGGCTGAGACAGGCTCCACTATCTTTTGATATCACCATCTCAAAATGAAGCTCTTGGGATTGCAGAACAAGAGAAGACTGCACAGGTAATTGTGCTCTTTCTTGCTTCCACTGGAAGTAACACATGTCACTTCCACTTTCATTTTATTCTCTCAAGCAAGTAATGTGGCCATGGCTGAGTTTAAAAAGGCAGGGAAATATAGTCTTCTGATGTATCAAGGAGAAATGGAGACTCAGAAATATTGGTGAATATACCAATAACGATGAGTTGTCAAACTCAACAAGCATAAAATGCATAATTTAAAACTACATATGGAATACTTGAAAAATTTGAGCACATATTTGAAAGGATGGGAGTGTCAACAAATTCTAAAATATTGTTATGATATAAACAAACATCAGAAATGTCTAATAAAATATAATTAAAAATCACTCCGTAAGAGATAGCTTAAAAATTGCATGTTAAAATATCTTAAAACCCTATTTTATATAATTCAAGAGTTGAACAGTAAATGGAAAATGGAAATTAACAAATACCGAGAAGTGGACAAAGTATGTAAAACTTATAGAATGAAAACAAAGCAATACTCCGAAGAAAATGTATAATGCATTATACGGTTTTTTAAAAGAAAGGAGAGAATAAGTGATAATCTTTGAATTTGAAAAAGCTTATTAAAATAAACCCTAATAAAGAACAAAATTGTAAAAAATAAAGCAAAAATTAAGTAAATAGACATGAGAGTATATCAATAGAAACAGCTATTTAAAAAAATACTAATGAATTCTTGAGAGATATTCACATACAAAAAAAGGAAGAACAAAAGTAGACTATAACAAGAATAGAAATGTGTATATATGCATACACAGCAGATTTGTAAGAATATGAGACTCTACTATTAATAATTGGTATAGCCACTCTTTTTATTATTCTTAGGTCATGTCTTTAAGATAAATTTAAGTGGTAGTAAAAAATATACCCCTCAAAATACACCAAATAGTCATAATTTACAGATAATTCTGTATAACTTCAAAGAACAGAGATACAGATAATTTCAAATTTTATAGTTCCAGAAAATGCAGAAAGATAGATTACTATCCAACTCTTTTGCAAGCTAGTATAACCCTGATACTAAAACAAATTTAAAAATTAAAATGTAGGCTTTAGTAATTTAAAATTTATTACAGATAACATATTCATCTACCTTGAAACTTCAAAAGAATCAATTGACAAATATCAGAGCTAAGATAAGACCTGATACCTAATCAACATATGAAAGCCAATTGCTTTATATACTACTGTAACACTAATTCAAAACTGTAGCAAGAAAAAAATGACACAGTATCTTGAAATTAACTTAACAAAAATTATTGGGCCTCTATTTCTTATGGAGAAAATATTAAATTTACTGAAGGAATTAAGAGATCTTAATAAAAGGAAGAAAAGAATCATAGTTCGATATTCAATATTATGATAGAAGTGGCACTTCAAATCAGTGGGGAGATAAATTATTCAATAAATATTTCTATAAAAATTTAAAGTTTTCTGAAAAAAAATAGATCCCTGTATTACCACATTCAAAACAAAAAATTCCATGGAGATTAATGACATCAATGCAAAAAAGAAAATAATTCTAAAGTTTTTGGAAGGAAATAAATGCCTCTGTGTAAGGAATACTTGAAATAAGTCATAGAAAGCAAAAATTATGGAGGATAAAAAATGTAAATATTTGTGATCAGAGGGAATTTTCTTTGATGATAATGATTATTATGCTTTAACAATATACCAAACTGCACTCCTTCAAGAACCAAAAGGAGTCATAAATATGCTTATGACAGATATTTATGTGAAATGTGTACTGGCATGATTTTTTCACTTTGATTGGTTTAGATTGGTGGTGTTTTAAATGTCTATTGTTTTTACAAATAAAGTTTTATTAGAACACAACCATACCCATCCCTTTTCCTATTGCCTGTGGATACTTTGATGCTACAATGACAAAGTTGAATAGCTGTGACAGACGCCTTTTGGTCCCTAAACTCTAAACATTTACTATGTGACCCTTTATAGAAAAAGTTTGCCAACTCTTTATGTCACTGTCACTTATCAGACTTTCCCCCTGTGGCATTTGCTTCCATGTTAAGAGGCATTGGATTTAAGCCAGGGACATTTTTTGAGTTTGGTTAAAGAAGTTTTGTTATATTGTGGAAGATATATTTAATTTAGGTTCAGTTGCGTATATTTAGGTGATTTACAATAACTTCTGTGCAACAAACATTATTGAAATTAAAGAACCAGAAACTAGCCTGTGGAAAGTTCTTCCACATATCAGACAAAATTTATGGAGGATTTGGTTTTCACTAATGCTTAGCCAAAATAGAAGTTCTCTTTTGCCAGAAATATACTTATTAATTCAGCATTATAATTATAGTCACACCATACATTAAAAAAAAATTCCCTTGGGAACTCTATGAAGTAAAATTTAATTTGTAATAGAATTTCAAAAGGTAAGTTTATTTGTCGGTGAAGTCTCAGGTTTTATAAATCTCATTTTTCACTTATAAAGTTTAATCAACCTATAGGAAAGACTAAATTAACTTTCTATCTTCTCTATAGAAAATGTTACAAATCTTTTAAAAATGACAAAAGCATCAAAGATTTATAATGCTTATGATATTATCTCATATTTTTAGTTTGTTGAGATTTTTTTCACATTCAAAGTATTTACTTTTATGTTTAAAATTCTTGTAATCGTATTTTTTTTAAAAAAGGGTCTTGGAAATTGGATAACTTTTATGTGCCACAAATTTATGATCAGACCCTCTGTGTGCGAAAAAGGAAAAGGAAGTTTTCATAAACCAAGTTAAAAAATAAATGGCAAACTTTAAAAACACACATTTTTAAATGTATGACAGGATTATCATTACAGTATCCAGACTAATTTAGAGAAACAAACCAAACAAATTAAAAAAGAAATGAGCTTAAATGTTAAGAAATGCAACATAAATTGGCCTCTAATAGAGTTTTATAGGTCTCTGGCTGCTTTTCTTCTCATTTCTGATGATTTCTAACTTTTTGGTTGGCTTTCTTCATGGGTTTAAATGATTATCGGAAGTTTCTGGGGTTACATGACTCCTTATTCACATGTCAGCACACAAAAGTCCTGAGCTTTGTACTGACTAGAACACCCACTGAATCAATCACTCTGCACAGGTGACTGCCAAGTACTGACTGGTTTAAACTTGTGTTACCTGAATCAATTATTGTAGCAAGAGGGATGGGATTGTCCTAATTAGCTTCAGTTAATACCCTTAGATTGAGTTAATTCTATCCAACTGCTTTACACAATGGAGAAAGAGTGAAATGAGTGTTGTGGAGACCACGAAAACAATTTGGAGAATTGACAAAGAATACAAATGGATAAAACCCCCAGAAGAGACACCGATAAGCACTAAAAACTTTAATAGAAAGCAGAGTGATGGGCACATACTCTTCTGTTCAGTTTGTAAATATTTGAAAATTTCCATAATAAAACATTATTACCTTAAAATTCTCACCATGATTGTGAATTTTCTATTTCTTCTTTATCTGTCAACTTTTATTTTATATATTTCAAAGCTGTGGTATTAAATAAGTAATTAGAATTGTGATGTTCTTATGGTGAATTGAAACTTTTAATATTATTTTATGAGTTGCTTTAGTAATGAAGTAACAATTTGAGACTTGACAACTAATTTTACAACGTTTTCGTTTAGCTAGTTTTTGCTTGGTATTTATTTTCCATTATTTGACTTTTAGTTGTCTGTGTCCGTATGTTTTAATTCTCTTACAAATAACATAAAATCTTTGTCCTTTACTTGGTAAATTGAGTCCATTTATAGTTATTGTTGGAAAAAAGAGAAAAAATATCCCTTAAACTCTGCTGCTTAAACTATCTACTGAGGTTAAAATTCAATTGTATTTTCCATGAGCGCAGTTTTATTTTTTCATGCATGCTTGTCTTCTAACCATAATTTCAAACTCCTTTATTATTTATAAAGATATTGAATATAGTTATTTGCATTTTGTGTCTAAATCTAACATCTGAAGTACTTGTCATTGTGTGTCTACTGTCCTTTGTTTCTGCTAGTTTCCATTCATGATGCCTTTTGTCCTGATCTGTTATGATTTTTTGACTGTACTTGGAACTTTACTTGGAACTTTATCTATGGAATACTTTGAAGCCTAAATTAGCTTTTAGTTCCTCCAAAAAGAATTTGCATTTGCTCTGCCAAACATCTGTAATTACTATCAACCTGAAACCACTTTCACCTACGTTTTGTATTTGAAGTTTTTCAAACCGTAATGGTAGCATAAATTTAGACTGCAATCCTGCATGAGGCCTAGCATATAAATATGAACTCTCAAGGCATATTTTTTATTTCTTTCTCCAGCACGAGTCCAAATAGGCAACTTGCTGTCTCCTTCTGTATGGAGGATTTGTTTGTTTGTTTATGCTTAAATTGAGGCTAGAACTCTGTGCTTTACCACATTTATTCATGAATTTTCTATTGAATTCTCTATATTCATTGGAATCAATGAAGTCATCAAAAGAATTTTAAGGTTTTTAGAATGTTTTTAAAAACATTCATATCAAATCCCATGTTGACGCTGGCTTACCTCTCAGGGTTCTATGGATTTCTTATTTTGTGCCAACTCAAAAAATATATTTTAAGCCTAATTTATCTACAAGTTTAGTTCTTTTAAGGTAGACACAGTTTGTTTAGAATACCTAATCTATCAAACTGTAATATTCAGAAATTCAACTTAATGTCTCTAAATTTTCCTCATTTGGGCCTTAAAGGACTGCATCATATGATTTGTGTAAAAGGCCGCTGCCCAGCATTAAGCAATGGCAAAGATTCTCAGGTAAGCAACAGGAGAAGTCTTACTGATGGGTTTAGGATGGCATTTCCCCAATGGGATTCTTTAGGTGCTAGTGTCTTACATGATGTTGATTGATATTCAACCAGAAAGTGTTCTACTGACAAAAAGTTGGGGAAATTTTTATGCACTTTTACCCTCTTAGAGAGACACACATATTAACATAGGGAATATACTGAACAGTCTTATAGTAAAAGAGCTGATAGAACTTGTTTAACCAAATATTTCTCAGCCAAACTTTATCAAAGAACCTGTTTTTGCTGAAGAGCACTGGTGTCCATAGAACATAGTTTGGGAAACACTGGTGCAAGGAAATATAATCAGTAATCCATCTTCTCTTTAAAGAAACAAAATATAGTTTCTTCACACAAAGGAGCATATCATGTGTGAGAGAATAAAGGTCATGGAAGAAGTGCTAGAGAATGTGAGAAAGTTCTGTGGAGCAAGGGAGAAATTACTATTGTGTACTATTCAGAAAATTTAGTGTTATTTATTTATCTAGATGCTGCTCTCACAATCTAGGAGATCACGTTGAAAAGTAGAGAATAACTGCAGTCTAGGAAAAAAGGCAAATGTGCAAAAAAAGAAAAGAAAAGAAAAGAAACTGTCTAAGAAATTTTGACTGATGAACTTGTTTTACATGATCAAATATTTCTTTATCTCCTTCTGCAATGATTAAGAGTTTGGACTATGAACCTAAAAGACATGAGTTCAGGTTCTGGCTCCATTTTTCACTTTATTCTCTATTTACTTACCTCATCTCCACATTCATAAAGTGAGATAATACTTCACTGCTCCGTCTGTCTATCAGTTTCTGTGACAATCAAGAGAGAAATATAATAATCACATTGCCCCAGCCCAGGGCTGTCTAGGGTCCTCAATTGGAATTAATTCACACAGAGCTAAACACCATGTCCTTCTACATATGAGTGCAACAGAGTGACTTGGGGGAGGAGAGAAGAAATATAATTAACAGGTTTCAACATCTCCATTCAATCCCTTTCTTCTAGGTATACAACTCCATCTTGAGCTTCCTTAAATGTATGTTAGCTGGAGAATGGAGAAATGGCAGAAAATTATAGGCTAAGAAAAGCCAGCAGTGAGGAAATGGACAGGGTTTGAGGCAGGTCTCAAGAAGAGAAAGATTGTTACTGCTCATTGTCATAGAATTAAGAAGCTGCTCAGAGTGGAATGGCTGCATAGACTACATAGAAGTAAGAGCTGACAATAGGTTATGCTGAGTATCTTCAAGCAACTCTTGGGGTAGAAATTGAGTATATTTGTGGTGCATAATGTGGAACATGGGCCAGTTGAACCCAAAATAAGATACTGAATTCTTTTATAGTCCCTGGGAACCAAGAAAGTCCCAATTACGGAAACTAAATAGTAAAATCTGGTCATGTGGAAAACCTGTTTTTTAAAATTATTACAGCCTTTTAAAGCCCCATATGTTGAGGAGTGTAATTCATGCCCCTTACAGCAGTTATAAACAAATGTGAATCAATTCTGACAACAATTAGACTAAAAGCACATTTCTAAACAGCAACAATAGAAGCCAGAAGACAATGTAATTATATCTCCTAACAGATTATAACCTATTATTAACCTGTTATTTAAAATTGCCTTTCTTCTTTTAGTTTTTTCCCCTTTTTAGTTTTTTTCCATACTGGTTACCACTTCCTAACATTCTATACAATTCATATCCAATTTGTTTATTGTATGTGTTCCTTAATTAGAAAGTAAGCTACTCAAGGGCAGGGATTTTTATCTGTTTTGTCCATTAGTTTACCCTCAATGCCTAGAAAATTGGCTGATTTTTGGCAGGATCTCAAGAAACATTCAATGAATAATTTAATCATTTTATAGGAATATAACTTCACATTTTGTGAGACAAAGGTAAGATCTGACTTTGTTTTCTAGATAAATAAAGCTCCCAAGCTGATTTTGAGCACAAGTGGTACGATTTGCAACTCTAATCTCAATTTATG
Source organism: Pteropus vampyrus (assembly GCF_000151845.1). NCBI lineage: Eukaryota > Metazoa > Chordata > Mammalia > Chiroptera > Pteropodidae > Pteropus > Pteropus vampyrus. The sequence goes on from NW_011888789.1 coordinate 10,638,501, forward strand.
TGAATACAATAAAATTCCACAGGGGTATAAAAACCCAAGTAAGCAAAACAAAACTAAAACATGAAAGGACACCTTCCCATTATTCTTCACATCACACACTGTTAACACAATAAATCTTCTGTAGCTGAGATTTTATAAAAAGTAGATAGGAAAAACAATCCAAACAAACTAAACAAATATAAACAATCTAGCAAACTCTTACTTTCATTTACTATGTGTCAAGTTAAATTGGGCTCTGTGTATTATTTTAATTAAAAATAATTCTCTTGAGTACAAATGAGAAAGAAAAATGTAATCATTGGCCAACCTGTAAATTACTTTAAACAGTGTTTCTGAAACATTAAAACTGATGGCATATCCTATTTGTTAATAGTCTCCTTTTTCAGAGAAAATTACTCTGCCATTTGCTAAATTTGCAGTACACATTGACTTATTTAGATCAAATAGCAGATAGAATATGAATTTTAAACTTTTTCCCAGTTACATTGCTAATATTCCTTCTGTGGAAAGTTATATCCTTAACAAAATACAGCCATTTTTTTCCAAACTTTTTTTTATGTCAGACACACAACATACACTTACACACACCAATTTGGATAATGCGTGTTTTTTACCTAATTTTATATTCATAGATAATTAAGTACTGTGAGATTTTAGTTTGCAATTTTTCTTAGCCATCTGCTAAAATCAGTTATTTACAACAACGACAACAACAAAAATTATTGGCATTCTCTTAATTGATCCTACTTTAAAAAAATTTTTAAACCTGCAATTTGAATTATAGGATCTCTGAAACTCAAGGATTTAAATGACTCTACATTCTATGCTTCACTGAGCGCTGGAGGAGGAGAAAAAGGAGGCAATAACTGTCAGTGAAGAAAATGACTCTAAATCAAAACTTCAAAAGATTGAAAATAAAATAATTACAAAAATAACTTCCAAATGTGTGACAAGCTATACAGCTTAATAAAACTAAATAATATTAATGGTTTCTCACAGTCCGAGATTCCCATGCTCATGATATCGCTATAAAATAATGATGTTGTGGAATAGTTAAATTCCTATTTGCTGTTTAGTAGTTGATTGCATGGTCATAATTAATCAATGGATAAGGGTGATCTTAGAAAATAGAAAACATACTTTATCAAAAACACTGAGGTGAAGAATAAAATATGTTTATTATCACTTTATCTTAAATACACAAATTCTTTCTGATGCCAGTTTTCTCAGCTTGTTACTGTCATTTATTACTGAATTTATTCAAAGTTGAGTGTTTTGCCATTAAAATTTCACGAATTATTTGCACTAAATTCAGTCCAGAACAAAGAGGAAGTAAAAGAGGACCCCTCTTGTAGATGGAGGGATTCAATATTTTCTCAAATATCATTTGAAGAAATAAATTCCAATTTACACCTAACAAATTAGCCACACTTTAAATGAGAAAATATATAAAGACACTTGACTGAGAAATTACCAAGTTCTGAAAGCTTAAATTTGATAAATCTGTTTAGAACAGAGAAATGACAATAAAATCAATTTACACTGGATAAAACAGTTGAGAGTGATAAAGAGCCAGATATATCAATTTAGCTTATTTCCTCAACTCACAATGGCTTATAATACTCTTAACTCCAGTTTTCCCCCTTAATTCACTGTGCGTCAACTCTGAGAGCTTCCTTGCTTTACTCAAACATTCCAGTCTTCCTCCAGGAGATCTTTGTAACTTGCTGTCTTTCTTCCTGGATTGCTTGTATCCCAGATATCCTCAAGGCACATGAATTAGTTGTCTATTTATCACCCTACAACTTAGCAGCTTAGAACAATCAACATTTATTATCTCATACAGTTTCTGAGGATCAAGAATATGGGGGTGGTGTAGAATCTGAGAGAGAGTGGTTCTATCTTAGGGTCTCTCATGAGGTTGAAGTCAAGCCATTAGCCAGGCTTATAGCTTCTGAAGACTTGACTAAGGCTGAAGGATCTGCTTGCAGATCTTGTTGGCAAGAGGCTTTAGTACCTCTCCATAAAAGCTACTTGATAGGGCTGTTTATGATAGGCTGCATTCTAGAATCAGAGTCCAAAAAGAAGGGAAATTCAGCTCTACTTGTTTAAAGAAGAATATCAAAATATTTACACTGAAATATTTGCTGGCATATTTTAAAATTATCCAAACTCATCCCTCACATCCTTCAAATCTCTACTGTAATGCCATCTTATTAGCAAGACCTTTCCTGTCCACGTCATATAAAATAGAAAGCATTTCCCCAGGCACTTCTCTTACTGCTTCATTTGCTTCTGTAATGTTTATGACCATCTAAAATAGTAAATATTTAATTATTTGTTTATTTTACTTAATTTTTGGTTGGCTCTACCTTAACTTCTCCCATGTTCCTTCTTTGGTACAAGCAACATCCAAGAGGTCAGGAAATTTGCCATTGCATTATTCAGGAGTACATATAATTATCAGATCTAGGCTTTCCTTCACCTGCAAAGAAAGACTTTCTAGGAAGAAACTTATTATTAAATGGATCGTGAAATTGTGGAAAGCAATTTCATCTTTGCTCTTTTTTTTCAGATATAATACTAACAGAACTTTCAGTGGAGCTATATAATCATTTTCCATGAGTGTATTTTTTCTGGCTTACAACTTTGTTTAAAAACTAACTTAAGAACCAAATTTATTAATGCTTTCAAACGGAAAAAGAATAGACTAGTAAACATTCTCATTTTAACAAACTATCCCTAAACCTCAATCCTTTGGAAAAATCCTCAGAGGATGAATTGTCAGTGCACTCAGTTTTATAATTTGGTTGTAAATTTTAAATTATAGACCAAATTTCTAAAATTGAATATCACTTGCCAATTGTAATTGAAATCTGGTGTTTCTGGTAAGGGCTTTCAGTTTTAACATTTTCAGCTTAGCTCTTCAAGATCATATTCAAGGGATCCTTTCCTTGTGTAGATTTCATGAGAACGTAACACCTTATGTAATCATCTATGTAATCCTTCAGTTGTGACCAAGTGAATGACTAAACTACGTTTGAATTTTTCTAATAATAGAGAATTCATTATCTTCTAAGGCAACCCAGAATATTTTAAAGATATCTATTACATTTTTTGCTTTTTAAAAAAATTAAATGTGTTGGGGTAGTAATGGTTAATAACATTATATGAATTGACATCAAATTTATCTCACTTTGTTATCACTCATTCATTGGTCCTAATTCTGTCTCTTGAAATAAAAAAAAAATCATAATCTCCGTTCCATATGAAGACTTTTGAAATATTGTTCCTATGCATACCCCAAATATGTTTTCCTTTAGTTTTTCCTATTCTTCCTCATATAACTTAGTTTTCCTTTCTTATGGATGGTCTCTGAATGAATTCCAGTTGTACATGTATTAGTTTTCTACTGCTGCTCTAACAAATTATTACTAAACGACTTAAAACAACACAAATTTATTATCTTACAAATTTAGTATCTTAAATTTCTGTAGTTCAGAAGTCTAAAATGGGTCTCATTGGGCTAAAATCAAGGAACAGCAGGGCTATGTTCCTGTCTGGATACGGTAGGGGAAATCCATTTTCTTGCTCTTTGCAGTTTTTAGAGGCCACCCACATTCCTCGACTCCTGGCTTTTCCCCTTTATCTCCAAAGTCAGCAATAGTTAGGTTGAGTTTTGGAAAAAAAAGAATGTTGTCAGCTGGTCTGAAATCCATCTTTTCTAACCTGGGGACTCCTAGACAGAGGGAAAACAAGACACAAAGAGAAGTAAATAAGCTGATTAAATCTCCTTATAAATATGCTGGTTGGACCTGTTGATAGCATTTACTTAAAAAGTATCTTTATCTATAGGATACTTTTAGCAGGATATACCTGGTCTGCTAGGACTATTATAGTAAATCTATGGATTTATTGGTCACGACTCTCTGGAAAATATCTTCAGCTTTGTAGTTATATGAGACATAAATGGAAAGGCAGCATATTTGAAACAACTACTTTTGTGTAATGATAAATCACACACACACACACACACACAAAACAGACACACACACACACATATCTCTTAAAGACCTCAGGTGTTACATCTGGGCTAGAGACGTCTTGGATCTTGGAAAAATGGAGTGCTTCTAAAT
>NW_011888789.1:10642686-10649486 GCF_000151845.1 Pteropus vampyrus
AACTATCCCTAAACCTCAATCCTTTGGAAAAATCCTCAGAGGATGAATTGTCAGTGCACTCAGTTTTATAATTTGGTTGTAAATTTTAAATTATAGACCAAATTTCTAAAATTGAATATCACTTGCCAATTGTAATTGAAATCTGGTGTTTCTGGTAAGGGCTTTCAGTTTTAACATTTTCAGCTTAGCTCTTCAAGATCATATTCAAGGGATCCTTTCCTTGTGTAGATTTCATGAGAACGTAACACCTTATGTAATCATCTATGTAATCCTTCAGTTGTGACCAAGTGAATGACTAAACTACGTTTGAATTTTTCTAATAATAGAGAATTCATTATCTTCTAAGGCAACCCAGAATATTTTAAAGATATCTATTACATTTTTTGCTTTTTAAAAAAATTAAATGTGTTGGGGTAGTAATGGTTAATAACATTATATGAATTGACATCAAATTTATCTCACTTTGTTATCACTCATTCATTGGTCCTAATTCTGTCTCTTGAAATAAAAAAAAAATCATAATCTCCGTTCCATATGAAGACTTTTGAAATATTGTTCCTATGCATACCCCAAATATGTTTTCCTTTAGTTTTTCCTATTCTTCCTCATATAACTTAGTTTTCCTTTCTTATGGATGGTCTCTGAATGAATTCCAGTTGTACATGTATTAGTTTTCTACTGCTGCTCTAACAAATTATTACTAAACGACTTAAAACAACACAAATTTATTATCTTACAAATTTAGTATCTTAAATTTCTGTAGTTCAGAAGTCTAAAATGGGTCTCATTGGGCTAAAATCAAGGAACAGCAGGGCTATGTTCCTGTCTGGATACGGTAGGGGAAATCCATTTTCTTGCTCTTTGCAGTTTTTAGAGGCCACCCACATTCCTCGACTCCTGGCTTTTCCCCTTTATCTCCAAAGTCAGCAATAGTTAGGTTGAGTTTTGGAAAAAAAAGAATGTTGTCAGCTGGTCTGAAATCCATCTTTTCTAACCTGGGGACTCCTAGACAGAGGGAAAACAAGACACAAAGAGAAGTAAATAAGCTGATTAAATCTCCTTATAAATATGCTGGTTGGACCTGTTGATAGCATTTACTTAAAAAGTATCTTTATCTATAGGATACTTTTAGCAGGATATACCTGGTCTGCTAGGACTATTATAGTAAATCTATGGATTTATTGGTCACGACTCTCTGGAAAATATCTTCAGCTTTGTAGTTATATGAGACATAAATGGAAAGGCAGCATATTTGAAACAACTACTTTTGTGTAATGATAAATCACACACACACACACACACACAAAACAGACACACACACACACATATCTCTTAAAGACCTCAGGTGTTACATCTGGGCTAGAGACGTCTTGGATCTTGGAAAAATGGAGTGCTTCTAAATGTGGATGGAAGAACTAGAGAATTGTAATGAGGATCACATACTTATCTTTGTACTGTTTGTATTTCTTGATTATATGTACTCTTGGAAATATTAGTAAAGTTTGATACTGGGTAAAATCTCTGATTCTTTTCAGTTTGATAACCTGTGTTATCTTGGATATTTAGGCCAAAAGAAAGATCTCTAAGAATAGAATTTTGGATATTAAGATTCCTTCTTAAAACCATAAAAAGTGTATAATCCAGTTAACTGCCATCTTTTCTGCATACTTAAAACTTCTGGTCTTTAATAAAGCAAATAAATGTCTGGGTGTTACTGAATATTACTCATAATTTCAACATGAGAAGAAATAAAAGGGGAAAAAAGAGCAATAAAATGAAGGCGAAGAATAACAAAATAGAAAAGGAAAATAAAAGGAAAAGAATGAGGTGGAAGAAAAAAAAGAATAAAAAGAGTTACCTATGTTGGAAAATAATAAGGCTGTCTCAAGTACTGCCACAGGTGTTATATGGCTCCAGCTCATAGGTTTCACACTGCTGACTGAGAACAGAGTTGCCAAATACCAACACACCAAGCTTTTCATGAACCATCAAGTTGAAACCAACTGATATAAGAAAAATAAGTTACTCAAGGAAAAACCGAGAACTTATTTCAAAAGACGGAAAATAAACTTCTTCGAACTAATGTAAATAATAACAATAAATACAAATGGGTAGAAATGAATACATTTAGTCCCGGTCACCAAACATATAGAAGTATAAAAGAGGAGCTGAGGAGAATAATCAGAAGATTCATTCCTATGTGAAATTAAGACAGGGCAGATATTTTAGAGAAAATCAGGCTGAAAACACATGAATGGTTTATGTTAGGAAGAAAAGTTGTACTGTGAATACAATCAAAACAATGATGAAGAGTTCAGGGAGACAGATTCAGCTTCCAGATGGGAAAAAATATTTTGACAAAAAACATGAGGATCGAATGGGATATCTCGGAGGGATGATTTCCTTGACATTTTATAATTCTTAGCAGAGAGATGCTATAGACTATCAGAAGAATGATTGAATATAATACATTTTGTTTATACTTATTATTCAGAATATCTGTGATTTAAATGCACAAAAATGGATGTCTTATGTTCTCTAATGCCTTTCATTTTACTCACCTCTTACCGTGGTTAACATGATCCTCTAAGATCTGACCCCTTGCTATTCTTTTTATTCTTGTTATTTATTTCTTGCCACTCTCCCCTTCTCATTTACTCTGATCCTGCCATATAATGCTTATTGTAAATTTTTGAATGTGCCTTCTTTTTTACTTTTTGTTTCTTTTTTTTTTTTTTTGGAACATTATGCACCTAGCTCTCCATATCCACATGGCACACTTCTCCACTTGATTCAGGACTCTGCTTTAGCGTCACTTTATCAGAAAGGTTTCCATGACCATGCTACTAAAAATAGCACCTTATTCTCTGTCTTCTTTTTCTGTTTTATGTATATTTATGTAAGCTATCACCACCTTACATTCATATTTGTTTATTTACTATCTACCTCCCCTACCTAGACTGTAATCACTATATCAGCAGGGACTATGATTTGATTACTGTTATATTTTCAGAGCTTAGAATAATAACCTGATACACAGTGTCAGATCAGTAGAGCTACTCAACCATGTTTGGCATCCTTAAAAGAGCATCGAAGGATAATTTGATTATTCTAATACTTCTTGATTTAAAAAAAAAGGGTAAGTGTGTGTGTGTGTGTGTGTGTGTGTGTGTGTGTGTGTGTGTGTGTGTACATGTGCTGTGTATTTTATATATGTCTATCTAAACCTTCAGCATCCATTTTACATTTGATTTGTTTGGTCTGTGGGGAGACATGTGAAGAATGTGGCTATAAACAAAAAGAACTGAGTATAGTGGCACAGATATTATCGTTTTTCTTCTGAACTCACACTTGTGATATTATCCCATGACAAAAAGAATTATACTTTAAATGACCGTAATTTACTCCATGCTCATTTCAGGAAAGAAAAAAGAACATGTATGTTAGTGATGGGTTTGAATGATTCTTGTAAATGTTTATTGGAAGAATTTCACATTGGTGAAACTTTCTAAGGCCCAAAACCTAGGCTAGAACTAAACATAGCTCAAAGACTCATCATATATTTCATATTGCATTTAGTGTAGCTGAGTTTTGTTCAGTATATCCTTCCACTATTTGGACAATGATGAAGTGTACCTGCTACTACAAGTTCCCAGTTTATAGATGGGAACATAAAGGCTAAGTGGCTTGCCCACATTCAAATAGTGAGTCGAAATAGTTCTTGGTTACTGTACTCCATTACGCTTTCCTTGTAGGCTTTTCATGTACAATTCCAAGCTACAGACATTGTAGCTACTTGAATATATTTAGAGATGTTTCCATATGAATGCTTCCCCTTCTACTTGTTACATGTTCAAACTAGTAGCATCATAATCTGAAAACCCTGGAAATCACAAGCTTCAAAAGAAGCTGTTAACACTTTGATAGCAGCTGGAGACTCAGTGTATGTCAGCCTTCTCAGAGAACAACTACTTGTCAGACTCTCACTCCAGAAATAAAGGAGAAGTTTCTAGGACTCTATCAGAACAACTTACTTTCAAGAAAGATACCTGAAATTCAGAAGAGTAGAATTTCAGATAGAATATAGAATGTTAGAGCTTAAAGCATTATAGAGTCTATGTAGTTCAATCACTTCATTTCAGAGATGAACAGTGGACGCCTTGGAGTAAAAATGACCTGTCTAAATTAAGAGACAGATTTTGCTGAAAAATACAGCCCTCAATAACTATTTTTTCTCTCTGACCATAGTATAGTCTACAAAGATGCAAGAAAGACATAAACTATCTTTTTTCACAGATGACATAGTTGACAATATAGAAAATCTGAAAGAAATAACAACAAAAACACTACTGAAACTAGTGTGTATAGCAATGCTACAGGATACAGGGTTAAAAGCAATTGACAAAAGTCAATTGCTTTTCTATATGCCAGCAATAAACAAATGGAAATCGAAATTAAAAATACAACTCCATTTACATGAGCTCCTGAAAAAAATAAAATACTTAGAAATAAATCTAACAAAATATGTACATGATCTATATGAAGAAAACTATAAAACTCTGATGAAAGAAATAGAACTAAATAAATGGAGAGAGATTTCATGTTTATGTGTAGGATGACCGAATATTGTCAAGATGTCAGTTCTTCCCAACTAGATTTATAGGTTCAACACACTCCCAATCAAACAGTCAGCTAATCATTGATAGATATTGATCAACTGATTCTAAAGTTTATACAGAGAGGAAAAAGGCCTAGAAAAACCAACACTATATTTAAGGAGAAAGACAAAGTCAAAAGACTGATACTACACAACTTCAAGACTTACTATAATAATCAAGATAGTGTGATATTCCTGAGAGACTAGACAAATAAATTCATAGAACAGAATAGAGAGTCCAGAAATAAACCCACATAAATATAATCAGTTGATCTTTTACAAAGGAGGAAAGGCCATCCAATGAAGCAAATGTAGTGTATTCAACAAATGATGTGGAATAACTAAGCATCCACAAGTAAAAAAAATGTGTATAGGCATAGACCTTATATTTTTCATAAAAATAAACACAAAATGGATCATAGACCTAAATGTAAAATCTTAGAAGATAATATAGGAGCAAATCTAGATGAGCTTGGGTATGGTGATAAATTTTTTCACACACCAAATGCACACTTCATAAAAGAAAAAGTTGTTAAGCTGGAGTTTATTAAAATTAAAAATGTCTGCTCTTCCATCAAGAGCAATGAGAAGACAAAGTTTCTGTCAAGACAATAAGAAGACAAACCATAGAGTGGGAGAAAATATCTGCAAAAGACATATTTGATAAAGAACTCTTACTCAATATACAAAGAAGCCTTAAAACTCGCCAATAAAAAATAAACGACCTGATTAAATAATGAGCATATATATTACCAGAAAAGATATACAGGTGGAAAATAGGCATATGAAAAAATAATGAGCATCATTTGTCATTAGGAAATTAAAAATTAAAATAACTATGAGATACCACTACACATCTACTAAAATGGCCAAAATCCAGAACACTGACAACAGCGAATGCTGACAATAAAGTGGAACAACATGAATTCTCACATGTTGCTGGTCAGACTTCAGATGATAACAGCCACTTTGGAAGACAGTTCAAAACTAAATATACTTTAACTATCTGACCCTACAGTTGCAAACTATGGTATTCACTCAAGAGTTAAAAAAATCTTATGTCTACACAAAACCTGCACGTAGATGTTTATAGCAGCTTTATTCATAATTGCCAAAATTTAGAGACAACCAAGATGTCCTTTAGTAGGTGAATGGTAAATAAAACATGGCCCATTCATATAATGAAATAGTATTCAGTGTTAAGCAGAAATGAGCTATCAAGCCATGAATATACATGGAAGAACATTAAACTCATGTTATTAGCTGAAAGAAGTCATTTTGAAAAGGCTACATACTGTATGATGTCAACTATATGACATTCTGAGAAAGTCAAAACTACAAAGACAATAAAATGATCATTGGTTGCCAGGAGTTATGGAGGAGGAAGGGATAGATAGACCAGGTACATAGGCTATTTAGAACAGTGAAACTACTCTGTATGATACTATAATGGTGATACATGTCATTATAAATTTGTCCAAACACACAGAATGTACATTAAAAGTGAACCCTAATGTAAACTATGGACTTCCAGTGATAATGATGTGTCAGTGGAGATTCACTGATTGTAACAAATGTACCACTCTGGTAAGAGATGATGATATTGGGTAGGCTGTATGCATATGTGAGAACAGGGAGGATATGGGAAATCTTTACGCTTTCTGCACAATTTTTCTGTTAACCTGAAACTGCTTTAAAAATAAAATCTATTGAAAAAAGTACAAAAAGGTAGAAAAATATTTTGATGGTTGCATTATTTTGGAAACAGTAGCACAATTTGACAAGAAAAAGTAAAAAGGCCTGAGAACCAGAAGGAAGGACATATTACATATCTGCAATGATATATTTGTATACCTGAAAAATTCCAAGAGATACAACTAGACTTTTAAAATTAGTAATATGTCTGAATAACTTGCAGAGTGAGTATTTTTTCCTTTATATTCTTTTTCACAAGTTTTTCAGGCTAATTTTGTTTTTTTCTTTTCCCAAATGAGCATTTTCAAATTAAGTCAGTTTGTCTAACTAAAACAAAAGTGTTATTTTTATTGTTAAATGGTTAAATTCACAAATCGCCCTAAAAATAAAGTAAGGATATGGAGAAAAGAAAACTCTTGTTTGCTGTTGGTGGGAATGTAAATTGGTG
>NW_011888789.1:10651696-10664614 GCF_000151845.1 Pteropus vampyrus
CAATATTTTGCACAAACCTGTTACAAAACTCTCATATTTACTATAATTATTTTTCTATAAGTTTGGACAGGAATGGACCTACTCTTTTCTATTTGTAGTTATAATAAATAAAACAATAAGCAGTCCCCTCATCCCTAACTTACCCCTGTCTTTATTTAACTTAGTGATTTAAAATTACTTAATTCGATATGCTTCTATTTTTATCAACCAAACATACAGAACAGTTCCAAGCATATATAACCATGCAATGAAACATTTTCCTCTATAAATAACAAATACATTTTAAATAATTAATTTCTGACCTATAAAATCACTAACTTTTTTTTATCTCCTGCATCCTTTTACTCCAATCAGTATTATTCATTAATTGGTTCCAATATCATAGGATTATTGCAGAGATCACGAGGGAAACTTCATTCTGTAGGCTCATGATTTCACAATAACCAGATTGTTTTCTCTGCTTTATTTTCTATTAAAATTTGTAGTGATTTCACCTCGCAGTAATTCCTAACTTTGGTATTTCCTCATTGCTTTACCAGCAAGCCTGAGATATCTGAGTTTATGTCTTCCTTTGTGCTGCATTGAGCCATCCTCACTGGCACCAGCAGGGAAACAGGTGGCTCAAATTCTCCCCAACTCTTACCGTACTAAATCCAAGGCAGTTCTTCCAGAAGAAGTCCAAGATGGTGAAGGAACTTATTTATTCCTCTATGGTTGAAGTAAATGTATGAAGAAATCATACCAAGTAGATATTTTCAGATTTGGGATCAGTGAGACATTGTAACAAACATTTTGACATCATAAAGCGAGTACTTTTGTTTCTAGAAAAATTAAATTCCTTGTGTTGGAGGGATGTTCCTAACCAGACCAGATCAAGACAAAAAATAAGTTTTAAGAGAAGAAATGAATAAGACTTAGAAAACATAAATGGATAAGACTTAGAAAACATAAATCTCAGATCAAAGTGCATTACCAAAATAGGAGTCATCTTATTCAAAGAGCTATTTCCTAACCAAGCCCTGCTGGACTAGGAGTGCTATTGCATGCTCCCACAACAACTGTGCTTGCTTCCTCTACAGAGCTTACTACTTAGTATTGGAAATAATTTTACATGTCTCTGGTTTCTACTACAAGTAGCTTATTGGGGAGTAGACCAAATACATAGCAAACACTTAAGTATTTACTGAGCTAAGCAGAATAGCACGTACTGGACTGGCATTCTGACTTATATTCCAAATGGTCTTGCTTCAAGAGAAATTGTGTGAAGGCCTGAGAATCAGGGGAGCAATGTGTAAAATCTAGTCTAAGGAACAGAGAAGATGAGATGAAATGACCTGGATCAAGCAGTGAGACAGGAAAAACGGAAACAATTTTTTTTCTTGTGTCTTTCGTTCCATTCAGACTCTCAACAGATTATTGTTGATTATTCTTTCTACATTTATGTATTTTCTACATTTATTTCTACATAATGATGCCCGGCCTACATGGAGAAGAGAAATCTGTTTTATTGAACCTACCAATTAAAATGCTAATTTTATCTGGAAGTTTCCTCACAGACACAACCAGAAATAATGTTTAATCTAAACACTCTATCACTGGTCAAATTGACATGTAAAATTAATAATCACAAATACTCTTAAATTGTACCACTTGGTCAGTTCCAAATTCTATCTTTCATGATGTTGGACATATGTGAGAGACAATGTTACAGAACGAACACCTTCATGATGAATGTAATCAACCAGATTAATTTGCTGGACTTCTACATCTGTAATTTATTTAAGCTTAAAATCTTGGGGAAATGTGTAATGCTCAAATCCCAAATCAGTCTTTTATAAATTGGGTATAATAATACAATATTATAGTATCACATTAGAATAATAGTTATTCTTATGAGGATAAAATGGGATAAATATATAAATCATATGGAAGTGTTAGTGATTACATTTGACTAAAACTAATTGATTTGTTCTCTTTTAAAATTATTTTTTAAAATTTTTCTCAGTGTTCAAGTCTGGAGGTAAGTAGTCCAGCCCTGTGTAGTAACAACTCAATATCGCCAGAAACTTACATCTTTTCTTTCAACTACCCTTAGCTTTTACTTATTGCTACATCCTTATAATATGGCTAACTACACTTCCAGCATTGTGTCTACCCTCCCTGGAAAGAAAGAAGGAAAAGAGAGTAGGAAGGAAGAAAGGAAGGAGGGAGGGAGAAAAGGAAGGAGAAAGGGAAAGGAAAAAAATTCATGTTAGCTGTCCTCTCTAAAGAGCTTTTCAAAAGTACCTCCCAGTGACTTCTACCTACATTTCACTCACCATGGTTGTGTCACATGCACACTTCTTGTTTCAAAGGAGACTAGCTTTTTGCTTGTGTATGTTGGCATTTTCCTTTGCTTTTAAGCTGACACATTGTCATCTGAATAGGATTAAAATTCAGTTAGTAAAGAAAAGGAGAACAGTTATTGGGAGAACTACTAACATTAGTTGTTTCTGCCAAAGAGACTAGGTCTCCCAAATTCTCACACCAAAATCTGGTTTTTATTTTCCTAAGGGAAAAGAAAAATGTAGAGGGAGAGGGAGAATTTTTTTCTCTCTTAAAAAAAAAATAAATAAATATTCCAGGCAATTATGTGCACTTGTGAATCAGTTTCATTTCAGCTTCAGTGTTCAGTTGAGTGGCAGAACCCTCTATGTTTCTCTTGATTCCCTTCCCCCAATAAAACATCTGGCTACGTACTAGAATTTTCATTAATGGAGCATAGAAAACTTCAACATAATTTATTTCTAAGTCTTTTTCTGGCAAGTCCTTGTATAAAACAATTTTCCCCTTAATATGAATCTGATACTCTTTTTCTGGCATAAGAATTACATTCATCCAGTATAATGAAGGTTTGTTTTTATATAGAGGGACCTTTTGCCAACAAGATGAGAGAAAAGTAGAAGAGGATGAATGTTATATTGTTATAGGATGATATATTATTATTTTCAAAGCTCTAAGGAGAGAGACTCAACCTTGTCAGCCTTGATTTATGTTTGTTCATTCTTTGATTCAATAGGAAGATTGGGTGAGCATTACTGAAATGTTTTGTTATATATTTTTCCACTGAGTACAATGAAAAGCTTCCTACATCCCAACCTCACTCCTCATTTCCACTGTTAAGAGTTAAGCTTTTATTGCATGAATTCTGTATACCATTATGACTTAAAACTATTCATACATCCATATATATGTACCTGAACTCAAAATGACTTTGAACAAGTTAAGGGATCCTTGAGATCAGACTATTAATGGAGAGATTAGAGCATATGTTTCAAAATTTTAAAAACTCACTCATAAGGCAGGTAAATTTGGAGCAAAATCTCAAAATATTTTACCCTTCATAAAGGTTTTCCTACAAATACATGAATCACAAAATCTCCTATTTAAAAGCAAATATAGATGCATATCTTATTTGAAAACATAAAAATAAACCCTGATATGTAACTGGATTACGTAAGTGTTAATTGAGCTTGTAAAGTTTTAGAGCAGTAAGAGAAAACACATGTAATTATATTTTTAAAAAGTCCATAAATAGTCTCTAACACATATAGAAAGAGAGTATCTGATAACAGTGATATTTCAAAATAGTAAGAGAAAGAAATAACATAAAAAAAATAGTGTTGGGATGACAATTTAGCAGTAAGTTAAAAATAAAACTAGATATGTAATCCATTCTTTACACAATAGGTAGTTAGTTCCATATGTTATTTGATAATGTTCAAGGTCTTCTTAATCAGGACTTATAACCTAAGTACTGTGAAGAGTAAAATTGATAAATTCGATAACATTAACATTCTGGTTTGGGTGTGTGTATGTCTGTATAACATTCTCTTAAGCTGAGGCTTGTCTTTTTACTCCCTTTGTTTTTGTTTGATGAACAAGAGTTCCTAATATTAATAAAGTTAAATTCTCAAATTAACACTTTATATCTAGTTCCGAGAGGTACTATTTAAAAGCTTTCGCCTACCCCAAGGCCATGAGAGTAATCTTCTTTGTCACTTTGTAGAAGCTTTATTACTTTACCTTTTACACTTAGATCTATGACCTACCTTGAATGGAAGTTTAAGTGTCAAGATTATTTCCATGATTATCCAATTGATCTAATATCTTTTTTGATACAATCATTCTTTATCCATCACACTTCAATGTCTCATTGTCACAAATTAAACAACAGAGTATATGTTGGTCTGTTCTAGGCTTTTCATTCTAGTCCCTTAATCAGTTTAACTAGAATTGCACCAATACCATATTGTATTTTTCTTATCTTATTGTTCTAGCTAGGAATTTCAGTATAATACTGAATAAAAATGCTGATAGCATGTTTTGTTTTATTGCTAATCTCAATTGAGAGGTTTCAATATTTTAAAATTAGACATGTCTTTTCAAATGATATTTTTAATCAGATTAGGGAAGTCTTCAAACTTTGGTATTCTTTAAAAATTTTTTTTGATATTTTGAACCATTACACTTTCACATACATTTTAGAATTAGCTTAATAATTTCCACTAAAAATCATATTAGGAAGTGAATGCGGTTGGATTGAATATATAGGCCAAGTTGGGGAGAATTTAGATCTTTACCATATTGTCTTCTTATTTATGAATATGATATGTCCCTTTATTTATTTGTTTTAAAATTTCCCTTAATCATATATTTTTAGTTTTATGTTAAGGAGTCTGTTGTATTTTTATTTATATTTATATCTAAGTATTTTTTATATACTATTTTAAATATTTTTATAATTCATTAGTGAAGCGTCTAGGCCTCGAGTTTTCCATGTGAGTAATTGCGGGGTTTTTAATAGACTATAGATAATTCAGATTTTCACTTTTTTTCCATTTTATTTGGTAAGTTTTGCTTTCATAGGAATTTTCTAATATAGGTATATACATTTACAAATTTATATTCTTGATATTCTTAACATTTCCTGCATTTATGGTATAATGTCTTTGTCAGATTTGGGAATTTCTAGATCACTGTATCTTTTTATACTGCATCTGTACTATTCTCTTTCTCCTCTCTTCTGTGATTCTATCTACATCCATGTTTTATGTATGTCCTATGTGTCTTATATATTAATTCTATATTTTACATACATTTTTCTTTTTATGCTTAACTTTCAGTGCTGCAGTAGTTACCCCTTCATGAGCAGGAATCTATTGTCTACATTTCATCCTGGTTTTCAGGCATTGCTTCTGTCTCCAGTGATTTCTGTTAACATTTTATTCGCTACTAATCATTGTGCATAAAAAAACTGTGGAGGCTCTGGGTGGTATTTTCTTCTTCCAAAGAGGACTGACTTACTTTCTGATCATTAGGGTAGAGGCAAATTATAACCTATATTTCTACAAATTATAAAATCAATTTATCATGTCTACAAAACAGAATATAATAAAACTGTTATATAAGAGAACTGTCGGTGCTGATATGTAAAGATATCTATGGTGTATTGTATTAGTTTGTTAGGACTGCCATAACAAAGTACCACAGACTGAGTGGCTTAATCTACAGAAATTTAATTTCTCACAATTCTGGAGGTTGGATGTGCAAGATCAAGTTGTCAGTAGAATTGGTTTCTTCTGAGGAGCTTTCTCCTTGGCTTGTAGATGGCCTTCTTATTCTAATGTCTCACACGGTCTTCCCCCTATGCTTGACTGTATCCTAATCTCTTTTTCTTTTGAGGATACCACTCATATTGCATTAGGACCCACCCTAATACAGTCACATTCTGAGGTACTGAGGGTTCGGACTTCAACTTAAGATTTTTGAAGAGACACAATTCAGCCCCTATAATATATTGTAATGTAAATAAGGCAAGGTATGAATAGCATGTGTAATAATATTTCACTTGCTTTTAAATCATTTACATATATATATTTCCATAAATGTTGCATAAGACTTTAAAGAAAGTACTAATAGCGGTTTTCTCTGAGAAATGGCCTGAGAGTTTATGGGGACAGAGAAAAGTAAGGGTAGGAGTACGTTTTTACATATTTTTATACTATTTGCATCTACATCTTTTGCCAAACTTCCGTATTACTTTTATAATAATCAAGAAAGATATAACTTTATGCTCTCCTTTTACTGATGAGTAAACTAAGGCTCCAAATTAACTGAAATCACCCAATTATTTCCAGATAAAACCAGAGCTGCAATACAAGTTTTATGATTGATATATTAGTGATCGTTAATGCTCATCAAATAGCCATTCTACCTCACAGAGTAATTGGATATATAGATTTTAACTCTATATTACTACTTATGTAAGTTTTTACTACAGTTATTTGAATCACATGATAATCTCTTAGAGTAAGTATGTTATACCAAGCACTTAGTGAAGTTATTTTGTTTAGATTTCATTGTTCCTCAGCTTGATTATTTCATATTTCCAGATGTAAATTTAATATTACTTTATCTTAAGATAAAGACCCTTACTGTGTAATAGGTCATTCTGTTCTGAATTTTTCACTTCTGTCCCTAAATATTTCACTACCATCTGTCCTAACTGCAAGAACTCTGGCAACTCCAGGCCTCCCTGATCTTTGGCTATGTCAGTAAAGCCCCCTTGTTCATCCAACTTCCAATTTAACAACAAGTCCAATTCTCAGTACATTTCCTTTACTCCCTGATACTTCTAAAACAATTGTCCCTAATTGCCTTCAAGGATCAGGGCCCCTCTGACATCCTTTGACAGACTAGCCTCTGCTCTGTCTTGTCTTGTGATTTCCACAAATATATGTAAAACTTCCAGGTCCCTCACATGTTTTCTCACATGAACAAAGTTGAGAAAATGCCATTGTAAATACTACTGTTATGTCAGAGACTGTATAATTCACTGTGAACAGTCAAATGTCACTTCGTTACAGGGATCTCCACTTTAAACACAGGAGTTCTTTGGCTAGAGTTAGAAAGAACCTGATGTGGCAGAAGCAGCAGCAGGATTTCAAAGAACTCCACATTTAGGTTGCTTGGACAATTTGTTCTGAAACTACACTTGGTTTTGAATTTATTCTCTTTTAAGTGACTCTCTCATCTGGTTCTGTGAAGATGGAAGACTCAATTAAGAAACCACTGTGTGGCAGTCACAACTGGGTCCTTTATCCTTCACTGTATGGAGGGGAAAAAAGACTCTTCAGAAAAAAATGTATCATAGCACTTTCACATGACCTTTCCTTACTGACTAGGCTCATTCAAAGATTGTTATCTTTTTTTAAATTTTTTTTTTTAAGGGAGAAAACATAAAAAGCCTTAAATGGCTTAGTAGTTTCCTTTTAAGTACAGGGGCTATAGAGGAAAGAGGTCATTATACCATGGGTATTTGGAAAATGGTTTATCCTGTCTGTTATCTCTCTCGGAGGGTGCTGAAGCTTCCCCTTTTTTAAACATTACTTCATCCCCTCTCACCCAAACTCATTATTTTTACCTGCTTTTATCAGCAGAGTCAAAAATTGAGAAATCAGATTGACTTGTTGTCCTCTGTTAAATAAGTCTATATGAGGACCTCCAAGGTGGTGGGGCATGATATTGCTAAGTGCCTAAGATGATCATTTGGGATGCTAAATAAATTATTAAAACTTCCTTTTATATTTATTTTTACCTAAAAATCACAACAAAATTAATCTTCAGAATATTTAATTTATGAGTTGATATCTATGGCCTTCTAGCATGTCTCAAACACAGAGACCATGTGTTCTGAGGAATAAGTGAAAGAATGTGGTGGAATCGGAAGTGCTAATCTAACAAGTCCACTTGTTTTCTGCTGTCGCAATTATCAGTTTACACAATATGGATAAGTTGATTATTGATTGCATTATCCACATTTAACTAAACCAATCGCCACAAGCTGTTTAGTAAAACGTCTGTAACTGATAGAGAAAACATGTAAGAAAAGTGCAATACAAGAAAATGTCAAGAAAATAGAAGTTAGCACTTTTGACCTTACAATGAACTTTTTATCATCTATATTAAAAATTAAAGACAAATATGATTTAATCATATCTATCATATTCAATCAGATTTCTATCAGTTGAAAGATATCTTCGTTAATATATTCATGAGAACACAATGTATTTTGTACTATTGATTAAATTATTAGACGAAATTGTTAAAGATTTTTAAAATTTTATTTTGCCTCATCTTCTTAAGTATTATATTTTAAGTAGATTGTATAATGTATATCATAATAGTATAGTAGTAAATGTATTATATAATTTGTAACAAAATTATTATATAACTTTTAGGACTATAGGGTTCAAATATTTTGGGTGAGATTTTTGCTTCCCTCTGACCAGAGGAAAAAAAGCATTGTGCTTTGAGCTAAGAAACTGCCTCATTAGTCATTGTTAGAGCAAACCACATGCCTTCTCCATGCACACAAATTGATGCCATGTGTGATGGGTCTTGCACATTAGAATAAACAAAAGAGAAGAGTGCTCAGGGAGAGGGGAAGACCTTCCCAGTGTTGTTTTTAGGTTCATACTTGGACATTTAAAAAGACTAGCATATTTTATCTGTGTCAATAGAGCTATATTGGATTATGAATTTCCTAGGTAAAGTCTAAAAATGATATCATACCCATTATCCCCATCAACTTTCCCACCCTGGCCCCATGAAAAAGTCAACAGGAAACTTTTTATGAATCACACTCATTGCTTAGGGCACCAGACCAAAGTTCCATTCGCAGAGAGAAAATGCCACTTACAGTTTTCTTTCCTCAGAGATAAGGAAACTCTTTCTTAAGAAAAAGGTGATACTTTGATTTTTGGTGAATTATACATCCCACAACTCATAAAACTTTGTGATGATGTGGATTTCTATTAATAGACAGTGAGGAGGGAGGGCCATGTCCCTTAGAAAGGCTTACAAACTTGTCAATACCAGTAGACAGTTCTCATTAGCAAATGATTCTTATGACACTCCAAGACAAGACAGCAGAAGATGAGACCTCATTCTTTCTGTTTTGCTGCCAAGAACTTTGGGTCAGAGCA
The DNA here is from genome assembly GCF_000151845.1 of Pteropus vampyrus. NCBI lineage: Eukaryota > Metazoa > Chordata > Mammalia > Chiroptera > Pteropodidae > Pteropus > Pteropus vampyrus. Next base: position 10,660,726 of record NW_011888789.1, read on the forward strand.
CTGATTGCCCTTTTCTGAGGTTTCCATAATGCCAGGTTTTCCATAATCCTTTTCTTGACCATCCTTACTTTTGCTTCATGTCTCTATTATAAAATACTCAAAGATGACTTCAGTTCTGACAGCTACTTGTATGTTCATGAATTAAAAAAACACTGCAGGACTTGGGCTTTAGAGCATCTGCCTGGATTGCACTTATTTTGATGGAATGCAATCAAGCATGACTGAAAGAAAAAATAAACCACAGTGTGACTTTTTTTTTTAAATGTATGAAAGTTACACTATTTACATTCTGCTAAGAAAAAGAAGGAGCACATATGTGCACTGGGAAGATAGAGTTTTTCTGAGGCTGAACATGATTTTTTAAGAATAGTTTAAGTTTCTCTTGATCCCCACAATTGGCATGAAGCAAGACCTGGTATTGGCCCATCTACATTTTGTAGATGGAACCAAGAAAGCCATGAATGATCTCTTTGCAAAATTACATACTGAAACTAACCTTTGGAGGAAATTTATGTCCTTGAGCTGCAAGCGGGTTGAACAAAATCTACTCATATGTATTGTTATTAAAATTCTTCCTCATCGCTATCAATATCATTATCACTCCCAGGTGGACAGAGCACTTTCTTCTCAGATGCTTAAGTTGCTTTACTGTAGCCATGTTTAAATATGCTTAAAATATCACTCCACACACTTATCTGCACAATACCCCCTTGTGGAAAAATAAAATAAAATTATTTAAATTGACATTTTCCCCACAGTCTCTGGACAGAGAAGCTAACGGCCATTCCAAGGCCATATCACTTCATTTATTCTTATGGTATTCTAATGAGATAAGAATACTCATTATTCATCCAATAATAAATGAAACAGAGGTGCAGAATATTAAAAAAAAAAAAACTTGGACAAGGAAACATCTTGAATGACCAACATTGCAAATAAGTTACCCAAAGCATTCTGATCTTTACACCAATTTTCTTCATGCTCAAATATGCAATTCGATTAGATAGATTTTATTGAGATCTACTCTGTACAAGTCATATGCTTGGAACTTCTGCAAATATGATGACTGTATATCTCAGGGATAGTAAATAGGGCAAGTAAACACATGTATAATTAGAGTGTCATTGAGGTTTTATAGAAAGAAAACAGTTTAGAATGAGGTTGAAGTCAATTTGAAACTAGCTTCTCAATGTGGTTGTTAGTAGCTCTATGACCTTCGCTGAGTTTTTTAAATTTCTCTGAGATCGAAGTTTCCCATCAAAAACAAGGAAGTAATATTACCAACTTTGCAGAGTATTAAATGAGATTAGCACATAGTGAGAATATCATATATTGCAGCTGTTGCTTTTGTTACCATTACTATTACTTTTACTGTTATTATTTAATGACACTGAGCCTTTTTATTTTGTAATGCAAACACTCTCAGGATTTTTTTAAAAATAAAAACTGCATATGTATAAGATGTACAACATGATGTTTTGATACACATATACATAGTAGAATGATTACTACAGTCAAGCTAATTAGCATATCCATCTCCTTACTTGGTTATCTTTTTTTTTTTTTCATTTTTGTGGTGAAAGCACCTGAGATATACTCACACCGCAATTTTTCAGTATACAGTATAATTATACTCACCATGCTGTACCTTAGATCTCTAGAACTTATTCATCCCATGTAACTGAAATTTTGTGCCTTTTCACTAGCATCTCTCAATTTCCACCAACTTCCTGCCCCGGTAATCACTTTTTGACTCTCTGTTTCTATGTATTCAACTTTTTTGGATTTCATGCATATGTGAGATCACGCAGTTTTTCCTTTCTGTATCTTTTTGAGGAGTGTCACATTCCCTGAGGCCAACACATCTTCATGTTCTGTTGCTTCCTCTCTGAGGGGAAGAAACCAGGGGAGACTGGACAGCTGCTCCAGCCTGATGACCTCCAGACCCTTCCTCCAGCTTCTCACAGGCACTGTGTTTGTGAATAAAGTTGGAGAAAGGAAAAAATAATAATAAACAATAATAAGCAGCTTATTTAACTTAGCATAATCTCCTCTAGGTTCATCCATATTGTTAGAAGTGGCAGGATCATCTTTTTCTTCTTTTTTAAAGCTGAGTAGTATCCCATTGTATATATACACCACAATTTATTTATCCATGACAGATACTTAGGTTGTTTCCATATCTTGGCCATTGTAAATAATGCTGGAATGTAAAAGACTTTTGACTACCAGTTATAATTGGTAGACCGAGGTAAATCTCATGCGTCTGACTTGTTTGCTTTCTGGTTCCATGCATTCTCCCTCCTCTGCTTTGTCTCAACCCCCAAATTTGGGTTCAGTTCCATCCCAAACTCAGTCTGCCTATAGTCATAGTCAGGGAGACTTTAGCAAACACTAATAAGTCAAGTGAATCAACACCAACTTTTCCTGTACTAAGCTCTCTTTTTTGGTAACTAGCCCCCTGTCTTGGGGCCTGATCCCTATCATAAAGTACAGTTGGCTTCTATACTTGCTTTTTTAACCTGCACAATAACATAGGCCCCACAAAGTCAGGACTCTGAGTATTGTTTTAATCAGTTTTCACAATTCTGCAATCTACCTTCATGCTTGATTCCATGACTGGCCCCTGATCCCTACTGGCAGTGCTCCTTTCTGCCAGATTCACTGCATATTTTCTGTCTAGGACTCTCTAAGGAATCCTACATAATTAAGAGACAGCTTCATCTGCTGAATTGCCAGTATCTTCCCAGTGTCTGAACCTTATAACTGTCATCAGATCTTCTGGAGAGAACAATTTGTCTGTCTACATATGCTTTCTCTCAGTATGTTGAACCTTGATCCTTTCATGGCCACCCCACTCTGGTCAGCATGCTTAAATGTCATATCCTCATCCTTCCTGCTCATCTTTGACTTAACTTTTGTTAAGACTGTTCCTTCCATCTAAGGAAATCCTGGATCCTGACAGGAAGAAGGGTTCCTTAGAGATTTCCTGCTCAAACAAGTTTTGTGGCCAATATTGGTATCCAGAGAAATTAAGATGATACTAAATATCAGTGGAAGGTTGATACTGAAAACAAGTTACCAGATGAAAGTCTGAATGACATTCTGGAAGAGCTAAGATTGATAATGCGAAATTGCGTTGGGATGAGGCAGTGGAGATATAGGCATGTGGTAAGCATGAAACTTAAGATATCTCTATACCAGTTGGCGGAGACACCATTTTCTGCTTTCTTCCTTCTCCTTTGCTCCTGATAAGATGATATTTCCCCAATCACAGTTCGATGGCCTCAACATTATTGGTTATTTGATGGATCAAAATTTGCCATTATTTGGAACATGTGAATTTTCATAGGACTATATCACTTTATCTAGAAGAAATCAGACTCTTCAGTGTAAACTATATCCTCGATTTTTTCCTAGATCTAGAACAAGATTCATTTGTTGTATTTGATACTCCATTTTACTATGACAAAAGCATGTGGGCCAAGAACTGACAGTAATATACCAACAATCTAAAAGAAGAAATTAAAAACAAAAAAAAGAAATGGTTTAAAAAGTGAACAGTGAGCAAAAATCCTCAACAAAACATGAGCAAATACAATCCAGCAACACATGAAAAAGTTTATTCACTATGAACAAATAAAAGTTCTCCACAAAATACATTGGTTTAACATCTGAAAATCAAGCAGTATAATATAGCAAATTAATAAAATAAAGGACAAAAACTACATAATCAACTCAATAGAGACAGAAAAAACATTCGACAAAATTCAACACTATCAAGTCATTAAAACACCCAACTAAATACATACAAAAGAGAAATTCTTCTACTTCTATATGATAATGGGCATCTATATATACCAAAAAAAAAAAAAAAAAAAAAAAAAAA
>NW_011888789.1:10665535-10678811 GCF_000151845.1 Pteropus vampyrus
CTTTCAACTTTTGTCCATGTTTACATTCTTTTATAATAAAAAGTGGGAAAAATAGCATCTTTTCAGGCTTTGATTTTTATGATGTTTTATTGTTTTACCAACAGTTATAAAACTTAACCTCATTAAAAAACAAGAAATTAAAATGTATTAGTAATGTTGCTGCTTAATTTTTTAGTAAGCTTTCTGTTTAACTTTAGAGAAATAATTGATAAATTAATATTTATGTTTTTGAGGAAATAACAGTCATCTAAATTATTGTGTCTGTTAAAATAAAAACTTCTGAATAGTAAATGTCTCTAGGTGGTGAGATTCTATATAATTTTACTTTCTACTTTCTGTATTTTCTAATTCTTTAATAATAGTAATGGTTAACATTTATTAAATATTTGCTCCATGTTAAGCACCATGCTCAGTTCTTTATATACAATTTCTTATTTATTCCTCACAAAAATATTTAAACTATTAAAGAGGTAAGATTAAAGAAAATGGAAGCAAATTAGGTAAAATAAAAACAGGTTTTGAGTAACCATTGTAAAAAATAGGAGCAGGATCTATTCAAGTATACATAATAGGGTTTTCAAGTAAGGCTGAGAATCTAGCTGAGGGTGGAGCTATAGGTTAGAGTGTAAAGTATAAGGACTCTAGTGTGTGTAATAGTGTTGTTTCTTTCTTCCTGTATCATAGCCCATGTATGCAGGAGCAGAGAAGGTAGATGGATAGGTTGGTCTAAAAGTAGAGTTGGCAGGGCAAATGCAATAAAGGGGTAAGGAAACACGAATTTGATCATGCTGACAAAAAGAGTGATTGAAGTAATGTACCACATTATCCAGAGAAGAAATTAATCCTTAGTTGGAAGGTGGTAGCTCAGAGGCTGAGGGTTTTCAGTACATAGGAGCCATGAACAACAGAGCAATCATTCCTATACAGGCAAGACATTAACCGCATTAACTAACGTCAGAATCTACTTATTAAGACGTTCTCAAATGTATAAACTACCCGCTGAAGAGAAGCAGAGTTTTGAAGGGACATAATAATCACACTTTTAGACCCACCCACTAGGTAAAGGGTGGGTCTAAAAGTGTTTGAAAACCTAGAAGATTGAAGACTTCTGAAAATATTTGAGATAGAGACTAGGGAGAAAAAGGTTTGATGAGCTCCTCCCTTTAAAATACAGAAATACATCTGGCTTCCAGGTGCCATCTATGTTGGGAAATGAGGATCAATGATGAAGGACCTAAGACATTTGTGAGAAAACAAACAAATCCTCAGTATAGATAGTATTTTTATTACTACCTTCTTATCTGCTCTTAAAGATTAGAATTAAAAATTTTCAATAAAAAGGTTAATATATGACATACAGAAATGGCAAAGAAAAAAACTTTTCTCAAAATTAGCTTTTATGGGAGGAATCTAGAGAAACAGAGTAGGTAGTGTTTCTTTTAAAAAGTAAAAAACAGAAGCTCAGTCCCCATGTCTTATGCAAAAACATGAAAAGTCAAGCCTGAGAAGTTGAGGTATAACATTCAGGGATTAATAAGCAACAGATCTTTATTGTTTTTTATTTCATATTAGCCACACATAGTATTAGTAGAGTTGCCACTATGTAAGGTTTCTGTGAAAATACTTTTTTCCCCTCTGCCTTTCTTTCTTTATTTGAAAATCATATCAAGTATATTTGAATGATGTCAGGGTGCATTAAAATACCATGCCTAGCAATGGGTCAGGTGCTAAAAGGAATGTCTAAGAGGCACAAAATATGATGCCTTTTCAAAAGAAACAAATCAAATGCAGAGAGATTTGCATTGAGGAACCAAATAATAGAGATGTCATGAACAGATATTTGAGTTTACTTACACCAATCATTGTAGTTAATAAAAATTTAATAAAATCTTCAAGTGCATTTTGAATGAAGTACCAGATTGATTGGTAGATGTAGGTAATATTCATTGGTTTCAGAAACAGTAAAGTGGTGAAAATGTGTATGGTTTATATGCATGTATGTATGTGGGTGGGATTGAGGGAGAGGAATATTATTTATAAATTGAACAGCCACAAGCTGGGTACAGTAATGATTCAATTAAAGATTTAAAATATTTTATCTAATACCTGAATACAAGATATTTCACTGGGTGTTAAGACAGAAAGAGAATTATCTCAAATAGAAGATATTTAAGAGTATGGTTAGAAATATGATTAGATTAAAAGCTAGATATGACCATGAAAATTTTTAATCAGTGTACAGGAATATTAAAAATTCCAGATGTTCTATAAGAAACAGAGAAATGTTGGGTGCTCTTCAAACTAAAAAATTAAAAGATCGTGAAATTGTGCCATATTGACAGTTTCATTTGTGTCCTTTTCCTATCATTAAACTTCTTTGCCTTTATCTTCTTTACTTTGTGATGAGCAAAAAGACTAGGACAGCTGTGTTATCTGAGTACATGAATCTGTCTACTTTCCCTTTACAGGGCTGCTTTAACTGGACTGTGAAATAGGAGCTATTACAGTTTTCACAAAAAACTTCTACACCTGTGGAGTGAAAGTAAATTTATAAGCTTTTAATAGTTTTTTCTTTAAATTTTTAACAATAGTATATAAGGGGTCTGAGAATTTTTATTGTAATTGGTATGAATTGGGAAGCACCCATTTCCACACAGCCTTCATGGGATGGAAACATGGGCCATGAGAGGTTCAGTAGATAATGCAAAACCAAAACAAAAACAGAGAATGCAGACCGCTGAGACAGACCAAGTCAGGCAAAACATTTCCCTTCATACCTGCCTAACCACCCTCAAGGAGAAGAAATTGAAAGGCAACACAAAATTATACCTTATGAATTTTATACTTATTTCATAAGTATCTGTTTATGTCAACTGCTTAATACAATGTGTGTCTTTCACACTGTAGTGGAGCCTCAGGTATTATTTTCTAAACTTCATATTAGTACTTAGGTCTCAAGGTAAAGGGCTCTTCCCAAATTATTGACAAATGAATTTCCCTACCCAACAACTTCTGTCAAAAGGTGCTGCTTATACCTGAGCAGATATAAAACATTTCTTATGGAATGTGCCTGAAGAAAATTTATAGCTGTCTGGGTTCAATAGCTTATGAAAAAATACTTTCTTCAACAAGTATTTATTCAGCCAATTTATTAGGATATATGTGTCACACTGTGCTAGGAGTTGAAATATAATCAAACACTGATCTTCCCTATATTCATTATCTATCGATGTGGATCACATTACCCCAAAACTTAGCAATTTAAGACAAACATTATCTAACACAGTTTCTGAGAGTAAGAAATCCAGGAGCAGCTCACCTGAGTCATTCTGATTCTGGGCTTCTCATGAGGCAACCATCAAGTTGTTGGCTAGGCCTATAGTCACCTGGAGGGTTGGGTAATTGGCTTCCAGCGCACTCATGTGGCTGATGGCAGGTGGCTACAGTTCTCTGCCATGCAGACCTCTCCCATAGGGCTGCTTAGTACAGGGCAGTGGGTAACACCCAGTGTAATTGGTGAAAGAGAAGGAGAGGAGGTCAAGAGGGAAGGGGAGGGCAAACTCCAGTCAGAAGCCAATTTTTCATAACTTAATATTGGAAATGACATGATATACCAACATTTCTGTATTTTACTGGCCACAGAGACCAGCCCTGATACATCCTACCTTATGGCATTTATATGTAGCTGTGGCTATATACCATAGAAAAGTAAACAAATAAATTACAAAAATAGTTACAGAAGAGGCAGTGATGACCTAAGCTGAGACCTGAGGGATGGAAAAGAACTACTCATATCACATATTTAGACCCCATCTTTATATTTCCCATTATCTTTATGAAAATAATGTGAAGTACAAATAAAATTAAAGGTGTAGGCATGGTTTTTCTCAAAGCAGAATATGGTTCCTAGGTAAATTCCAGCATACTACAAGGCATGAGACTGTCAAGACTGGCTGAATCCACCTAAGTCACATGGCTAGAAAAAAAGAGAAAGCTTTTGAAACCAGTCGAACTAAAATATAAGGCAATTAGACTGGAGATTTCCCTGCTTTTTGGAATTGCATCTTTGTGTCCCTTAGGTCCAAGGCTGGGGTCTTGGAATGAGCTCACAGAGGGAAAATTCCAGAGAAGGTAATTGTGAAGCCTTGTCATAATTCTCACATATTTATGTGTAAAGGTATGAACAGATTGAACTTCATCATGTCCTACACACTCTCTCCATCTCAGTCAGGAATGAATCTATAATGTGTTCCTCCGCAAGACAAATGCTGCCTCTCTTCGCTTAAAAATGTTTTAATTTAATTACAGTTTTTGCTGGCTCTGCTTCAGGCCTCATAATAAATAAAAGCATTCTCCCTCCGTTGGGTTAAACCTGGCGCCAGTGTTTACTAGATCTGCCGACTGCTCTCCCCAAAAAAGCAAACACTATCTGGAGTGCTAGGAGAAACATCAGTCCGCCTGTTATTGGCATATTGTTTTCCATTTGTAGGGAATGAAAATTCAAAAGGCTGGTCATTTTTAGAAATACTAACATGGCTGACATTGCGATCTTCAGATATTTTAGTTAGAAGATGTTCTATGCCCACCTCCTGCCCAGTTCTCATGGCAGATCCGAAGGACTGGCACCCAATCATTTGAGTATCGCTTGCTCTGCCTATAGACAGAAGCACTCTTTATCCAGAGGAATAAATAATTCTAGACTTAACTGTACGATGTAAATACAATGATCAGTGGAATGTGAAAACCTTTGGAGTTGTAGCCAAATTAACAATGCATTGTGCCTATTGGAGGAAGGACAGGAAAACCTACATCCAAGCTCTCTACAATCACTAACATCTCCCTGACAAGTCAGAGGAGCCAAATTCCCCTACAGTTCTCTCAGTGCTTCTGAAGTGCTTTTGTGTACTTAATTACTTCCTCTTGTTCACACCCACATATATGCACACATGAACACATGCACACATAGGAGATGACTTCGGCTAATGGCTTCTGACCTTTCAAATTAAGCAGAAATCCAGGCATTAACAATGTACACACAGAACATGTGCCCAAATCCTTGTTGTAACAGGTATAATCCAAACTGATCTGTCCAGAGTTCAAGTTAATTGCACCCATTAGCTGATTTTGCATCATATAAGTATAGCATCAGAAAGTGAAGTTGCTCTTAATTGCAGACGACCTCCAATGACTAAGTCCCTGAGCAAGTTGAAGGCCTATGATAAGTATAGTTTACTGAATAATTAATTAGGGCTTAGTCTCTTCAGACTGCTGCTTAATCAGATTCATCCTAGGTCTTTAGCTATCTTAAAGAACTCTGTATTAGGAAGATGCCATATATTCCAATACCATAGGTATAGATTTAACCATCAAAACAAAGTACCTAGTTATTTAATACTTAAACTTAGTGTTTTTAGTATTTTTTATCAGAATAGTTTTCTTTCCTTTCAGGGCCATAGTTGATATGCTTGAAGTTTCTTTTCAATGAAAAGTTGTATACTTCTTTACTCCACAAAGTCAAAGCTGGGTTGTTCCTGTGTCATCAAACTCACTGAAGCAGCTGAGTTATTATATTGGTGAAATTAATTACTGAAATGAAGACATGCTGTGTTCTGCTTTAAAAGGAAGATAAAAGCCTAAACAATTAAAATGGTTTTCTATTACAGCTAATGTGCAATATGGATTCTAACATAATTAGTTGAGTTTGGAAAATTATTTTTACATTATCAATGCCTTCATTTAATACACTTACCATTGATTTATTCATTCAAAAATATTAATTGAGCTGCTTCTAGGTGCCAACACTTGTGAAGGAAAATAGAAATACAAAAATAAATAAAACAGTTTCTGTCATTTGAAAGCTCTTTTCTTAATAGATCTATGAATTCCCCTGGTCCTGGAAAGTCAGCGGGGTGTTAAATGGACAGTTTACAGTGCTCTTTCCAAAAACCTGATGTTTTTTTTTCTGAGAAATAAGTTGTACTAATACATTCTCTATTTTGCTCTGGCCACAGTCCCAAATTTTCTTTATAAAATTTAATTGTACTTAATTAAAATGTTCCTTCTGGTATTTAGGGTCCTAAAATGAACATAAATCAATTCATTTAAACTGAAGTAATCTTAAATACTTGTTTGTTTTTCCATTTGATAGTTCTATCCTTTTTTTTTTTTTTTTTTGTCAAATTGGTAGGAAGAAGTTCTCTTTAGAATTAATTGTAATAACATTCCTTCATAATTATATTTGGGAAGAGAGAAAATCGATGCTCATTAATACTGAGCTGTACACCAATAAATCTCAGTAGATTGGACAATACCTTCCATTTTCTATAAACTGACTCGGCTTGGAACTTCCCCTAATGACAATATTTTCCAGTAGCACCTTCCTGTGCTGAGAAACAAAGCACTAGTTATTTTCATGGGAAGTTACATAATATCTCACTTTGTTTCAAGATGATGGCATTTCCAACAAGGCGTAATTGCTAAAAAATGAACATGACAGCAAAACAGCAGCTCAAAAGGTGAAATGTAAGGAAACTTCACAATGATGTAGAGATGATATTTGCATGTTCTATCAGGCTCATTCCGGTAGCCTTCTCATTGTCTAAGCCTGAGGGCTCACCCCATCACAGTTCCATTTTACACTGTTCCCCTTTATCATTTTTTATCATCACCCTCTCAGATGGCTCAGCTAACAAAGAGCTCAGGTGTTTTGTGAAAAGGTTAACACAGGAATAATTCCAATTCTTTCACAACCAGACTTGGAATCCATAACCAAAACCAAGTCTCTCTGACCTTGTAAAGCTATCAAAATATTTGCTCTTTCTCTTTCTCTGTCTCCTTAGTAATTTTTTTCTAATTTTTTTCTTTCTTCTTCCTCTTCCTCACTTTATCAAATTTCTCCACAAGCACTTAAACTGTAAAATCTTTGTAAAAAATGCCTACTATTCGAATCATGATTTACTTTTCCCTAGCTTATTTAGTGATAAGATTAATATTGTCAATTGTTCATTTATTAGTTTCCAGACTAGAACTGAACTAGCAGCAGCAGGATTAGAGAATCACCATTTTCAACTCCCAAAGTAATGAATTAATTCATAAAAGGATCATCACTGGAAGCATCATGCACAATATTGTGAAGAAAGCAGATATTGACATAATCACAAAGTGTCACTTTGCAAATTACTTACTAATTCAAGGAAAATTGCACAAGGTAGAGTGTTGGCAGTCCATGGGAACTATGCAATCAAACTTAGCATTACTACTAGTGGTGATGTGATATACTAAAACACATGTATTTTTGTCAAAAATGTTTAACCTGAATCTTATAATGAGAAAACAATTACACATAGGCATAATATGGGATACTCTATGAGACAACTGGTCCAGTCTGTTCATAAAACTCACTATCTTAAAAAAGGTATGTCTGTTGAAAGGAGAGGGGGAGTTAAGAAACTGTTCTATATTAAAAGAAAATGAAGAGACATTAAAACTAAATGTAATCGGATTGGGAATCGGATTGGGGGATAAAACTTATTGCGGTAGACAAAATAATGACCCTTCAAGGATGTCCATGCCCTAATCCCCACAACCTGTGAGTATGCTGTGTTAGAAGGAAGCAGGAAGTAGAGTTGTTAATCAGTTGGCCTTAAAGAGATTATAGTAGTTTAAACAAGTGGGTCTAATATATTCATAAGGATCCTTATGTATGGAAGAAGGAGACAGAAAGGGGAATGTCAGAATGATATGTAAGAAAGACTGTCCTGACATTTCTGGTTTTGATAATGTAAGGTGGCCATGAGCCAAATGATGGGGGTAGCATCAAAAAACTGGAAAAGTTAGGAAAAAGGATTCTCCTACAGCCTCTGAAAAGGAACAGGATCCAGTAGATACCTTGATTTTAGCCCAGTGAGAACCATTTCATACCTCTGAATTCTAGAACAAGATAATAAATATGTGTTGTATTAAGGCATTAAAATTGTAGTAATTTGTTAAGGCAGCAACAGGAAATTGATAGAAATTTTGGTATCAGAAGTAGAGTGCTTCTTTACCAAATACCCTCAAAACATACAAGTAGCTTTGGAACTGCGCGATGAAGGGGCAGAGGCTCGAAGAATTTTAAGGAGCACGATAGAAAAAGCCTAACTTGCCCTCTATAGACTATTAGTAGAACCCTGCATACTAAAAACCGTCAGCGAGGGCTCAGAACAAAATACAGAACTCACTATGGAGGAAAGAGGATCTCTGTCAAATAATGGCAGAACGTCAGTTGTGTCGAAGTCACGTAGAAGGCAGAAACTGTAAACTACGAGAGTGTACATTTAGCTGGGGAGCTTTTCAAACAAAATGTTGAAAGCACAGCCAGTTTTCTTCTTGATGCTTATAACAAAACGTGAGAGAAAAAATAATTTGCAGAAAGAATTGTTAAGTAAAAAGGAACAAAGACTTGATAATTTGGGAAATTCTCAATCTGTCCATATTACAAAAAAAATTGCTAAAATTAGAACATTCACCATCAGGAAAGCATGTTCTGGAGAAAAAGCCAAGGGTGTGGCTGGCCATCCTTTGACTAGTATCTTGAAAGACTGAAAGATCAGAGTATTCAATCACTGAAGACTAACTGAAGATAGTAGGTATGTGACTTATGGACCCCAACAGCCAACTCAGAAGAATCCAAGAATAGATGAGAGGAGCCACCTAATGGAGTCATTCTCTGTGACATACACCAGAGACCCACAAGGTTCTTGAGACTTTTAAACCATCATATACATTGCGAGCTCGGAATGAAATGGAAGAGAGAATATAAAATGAAAGAAGGCTGTGTCAGACCTCCAAATTTCTAGAGGGGGGGAAAAAAAAAGCCGATAAAATTACTCAGCTGTAAACATATGCTACCTTCCATGAAAAAGGAAGAATGACTCAGAGGACAGAGCCATAATTCTAGAGGACAGAGCCATGATCCACAGAGAATAAATTCCAGGCCCTGAAACCAAATGGAGTTTGCCTTAATGCATTTTGAAATTGAGACTGGAGACTTCTGTGTTATTTTCATTGTATCCCTTTTGGAATGGCAATATCTGTAGCTGTAATCTCATGCCTTATTTGTCATGCCATTTAATTTTGGGAGAAGATAACTTGTAGCTTGAATTTTACAGGTCTACCAATGGAAAGGAATTTTACCCCAGGTTGTATCATAGCCAGAGCCTCATCCATGTCTGATTCAGATGATGAGATTTGGGGCTTTTGAGCGGATAAGATTTTGGACTCTGAGTCAATGCTTAATAGGTTGAGACTTTTGGGATATTGAGATGGGGTAAATATATTTTTCATGTGGGATGGATATGAGTCTTTTGTGCTCAGAGTGCAGACTGTGGTAGGCAGAATAATGATACCCCTAAAGATGTCCACCAAATCCCCGGGACCTTTAAAAAAGGGAGCAATGGAAGGTCAGTAGAGATGTAAAATTTAGGAAGTATTTAAGATCAATCTGGTAACATGCAATGTGTAATACATACTTGAATGTATTGGATCAGAAACATAAAAAACTTTAGGATGTTGTTCCAGTAACATGATGTAAGATGGCAAGCATCTCCTCTAGTGAGGCAGGAGTGGGAAACAGCAGAAGGGCCGAACGTAGATCCTTTCTTTCTTCCTTCCTTTCTTCCTTCCTTCTCTTCCTTTTCTTTTTCTTTCTTTCTTTCTTTCCTTCCTTCCTTCCTTTCTCTCTCTCTCTCTTTCCTCCCTCCCTCCCTCTCTCTCGCTCTCTCTCTCTCTCTCTCTCTCTCTGTCGCTCTCTCTCTCTCTCTCTCTCTCTCTCTCTCTCTGTCTCTGTCTCTCTCTGTGTCTCTCTTTATTTTTTTCTTTTGATACTCTAAGGATCTGTCTTCCTCACTAGCTGGGTTTGCATGCTCACATTTACTTTGCTGGCAGAGTGTTTGAGCTCCTTACAGAAAAGTAACATTAAAAAGCAAACTACTTAAATTAAGTGAAAACGTATTTTTAAGAGTCAGCTGTGTATCTCTGAGCTGATAGCAACTGACTACTAGGACACTGATATTTTCTCTTTCACAATTAACTTTCAGGATTAGCAATCTTTTAGAAGTGGCAGGGTACCCTTAAGTGATTTATATTAACTTAATGTTAAGGTGTAGCCACTTAGTGATTCTCCTCTTGTCCAAGTCTTCATGATTTAAGACTTTCTAATGGAGAACCTGTGTAAAAGGTAAGTAGTATTAGCATAAATATTCCAGCATTAGTTAAAAAAAGATGACAAAGCCCAGAAGATGTGATACCCAGGAGACTGGTGATGTGGGGGTGAGAAGTATTGTTGATAGAAACCTTAGAGCTTTTGGAGAATTTATAGCTTAGAAATATATAAACAAACACACACACACACAAAAACACAAAAATCAGCTCAAGAAAATAATTGTCCTCTAAGAAAGGGAGAGTAAAGATCATCTTCCTTCTTCTATACATCTTACCTACTAAGGTTTCATGCTTAAAACATAACCCATAGCTGAGGTTTTAGTTCTCTAAGTAGTGAGATTTCGTCTTTTTCTCTGCTGTGTATCTAGCACCTGGCCCAGTGCTCAAATGAGACAATAAATGTGAAAAATGATTAAGCAAATGAATGAATGTGTACAATAATTCACATGTCTACCAATCATAGCTGCCTCTGATCAATCAAACAAGTACTCTCAGAGAATTCACAGTTTTGTGATAAAGAACAAAGACATGTACAGCAGGTAAAAATCTCAGGCCACGAATTCAGGAGATCGGGAAATAAAACTTTCTTCATGTTTCTAGAATTCAGTTAAGCTTATATTTGAGTCCCATTCCACCAAGATAGGAGAAACTTAGTTTGAGTTAATCTAGAGTTTTCTTGCCATTTTAGTTGTTTGGAGGGGGAGGGAAAGAAGATAAGGGAAGAGTGGCTCTATAGGCTTTGTTATGCTGGGTTGACCATCCACCATCCTCTCTAGGTCTTTGTCTAGGCACAGGGTCATCTCCTGAGATGTCCTTTTTCCGATCTGGTCCTCAATTGTTTGTCTGTGGAGCTCATTGCTGTTTCAAGTACAAGGCTTATTCAGGTCTGGCATATTATCAGCTATTTCTATGACCTTCACTAGGGTCACTTTGTGCTCTTATACCAGACCAGAACACAGGAGTGCTCAATGAAGCTGATTAAGCCTCCTTAAAATAAGAGCGGGATTGTTTTTTTTTTTTTTTCTCTTCTGTTTATCAACTCTCTGGGTTCCACCTGGGTGTGGGGAAGAGCGCTGCCTCTTTCATTATCCAGGATTCATAGGTCAATCTACCATCCTCTCCAAAGAACTTCCTTATCATTATCCAGAAATATTTACCTAGTTGGGGGAGGGAAAACAGCTATTGCTTTTCAGATGATTTCTCAACTCTCTTGTCCAAATCATGTGTCTTTTCTTTTTTCTTTAGAGGGCTAGATTTTTGAAAGTCAAAAGCCAGAAACTGATTGATTTCTTCCTGTGTATTCTGTTTGTCATCCCATCCCTGAGGCATTTAATGAAGGCTTGCTAACTGAAAGAAGGAAGAATAAGGAACAAAATAGAAAACAGGGGTATAAACAATATGGATAGTATCCCAAAAGGTTATCTCACCAAATTAGAATAATATATAATAAATATTTTACCATATGTAGGTATGAAGTGCTGTGAGAAAACAAAGAAAACTCCCATGGTAGTGAGCAAAAAAAAGGTGGCAAGGAAAGAGTCTCATACGTAGAACTGTTTTATTTCACTCTTAAAGAATACGTAGGCATTCATCAAGAGAAAAGATGGAGGAGAAAGAGAGAAAACGAGAGGTACAGTGGCAGTAGGAGATGTATAATGTAGAAATAAAGAAGGTAAGCTTTGAAGAAGACAGGATTCAAACTGTAGTTTAGTATTTCCTTGCTGGGAAATCCAGAGCTTAACTAGGTCTGTTAGCCTCAATTTACTCATTTGTAAAATGAGGCGATAATACATACTTCATAGTTTGTGAAGATAAGATTAAATAATGAACATAAAACACTTAGCACAAAACTAGCATTTGTTAAATACTGAATCTGTGCTAAGAGATTATCATCGGCTCTTTTAGAGAGCAGAATTAAGGCAATGATAGTGGGAGAGATAGATGTGAACTGTATTTTGGACATATAATGAAGTTGGTGACTGACTAGATATGGGAATGATGAAGACTGGGAATAAAGATGACCTCTACTCTGGGTAACGGCAGCAACCAATTTAGGTAAGGAAGGCCAGGCTTTTGGAAAGGAGTAAAATCATTATTTTTCATGTGCTAAGATTGAGATCTTGTAGTATGTTCAGGTGTCAGCATTCTGTTAGCCGTGGGAAATATGTGGTGGCAGGACTGACTATCCTCTTCTTTTTCCAATAAATACAATTACTGCTGAATTGGTCTTCCAGATTCGAAGCTCATACAATGAAAAGACACTGATCACTGCCACACTTAAGTAGCTCCAAAAATGTCAAAATACATAGTTAATTAAAATGGTGAATCATTTTTAAACATTTTCTCTGCATCAGGAACTATGCTAGGAAATTATATATTACAGTACCAAGAACTGTACACTAGTTCATTTTTTAATCCTCTCCATGCTGGACAAGGGGTATTTTAACATAAAAATTCACTGAAGTCATACTGTGAAGAGTGACAAACATTATCAAATGGGAAGTATATTTATCTTGTGGATGCTCCATTCTGAAGTAAGATCCACTGTCTGCCTCCAGAATGGAACCATTAACAGATATAGTCTCTGTCTGACTATATAGGTGCTGACTGGATAGAGCTGGGAGCTGGGAGAGGACAAAGAAGAAGAAAAGGAAGAAAAGCAGGGAGGATGGTCTTCCAGGTGCCCAGCCAAGGAGGTTTCTGTAGGACATGGAAGGTCGCCTGACGGAAAGAGAATAGAACTTTTTTGTACCTTCCTTTCAACTTTTAGAATTTTTGTGATCAATTTCCAGGAGAAAAAAATTCTTTTGGTAATAGATTGTCCCTTCATGCCATTTTGATGCCATGAAGTAAAAGAGTAGGCATGAAGTTAGGAGTAGAA
Organism: Pteropus vampyrus; assembly: GCF_000151845.1. Lineage (NCBI taxonomy): Eukaryota > Metazoa > Chordata > Mammalia > Chiroptera > Pteropodidae > Pteropus > Pteropus vampyrus. The sequence continues at coordinate 10,678,617 of NW_011888789.1, forward strand.
TCATTGAAGTTGGAGGTTTGGCAAAACAACCCTGGAAGAGCATGTATTGGGAAGGAAGGGTTTTAGGTATAAAGTTATAAACAAGATCAACTTTTCATGTTCAGGAGGATAAGAAGATTTACTGAATGACACTGAGCAGAATGCCTAGAGAGACATGGTGTTGAAAATGAGTAGGAAGAGAAGGGAAAGCTTTCA
>NW_011888789.1:10679866-10694998 GCF_000151845.1 Pteropus vampyrus
GGCTCCATAAAACACAATATTTCAGATAGATTGCTGGGCTAGGGTGACATCACAGGCAGGGAAGAATACAAGCTGCATCATACATAACGATGCAGAGCACAGTATAGAGTGATGAGGACTGTTAGCAATACACTATCTTTATGTTCATTGTGTCTTAATTGATGTAAGTGTCCTTTGAGATATGCGCGATAGGAACATATTCGTGAAGGAACACAAATAAAAAGCTTTGTTTCTCCCACAAGTAATGTTATTTTATCAAAAAGAAGTAATTATAAGTCCAACTGAAGCTGAGAAGAAATAATTCTTTTAGAGGCATGTAGGAAACAACACAAAAACCTCGAAACAGAAGAGCAAAAAGAATTAACACTTCAGAATTACTTTTGATAGGGAAGAGCAAACACTCCAATTGAAACGGCCTTACTGTTTCCCAGATCTCTATAAATTACAAAAGTCAGAAATCTATAAAATCTGTAAAAAAAAAAGTACATTCTGTCTTTAGAGATTTCTGTTTTTGCTAATATAGATCCACTGTTTTCTCTATAAATGCTAAATTAATCTTTTTGATTCATAACTCATACATTGAAAAGGCACTGATCATTGCCAAAGTTAAACAGTTCCAAATAATGTCAGAATGCAGACTAAATAAAATAGCTGACAATTTATTAAATATTTTCTCTGAGCAACGAACTGTGCCACAGTTTTTTAGAACAGGACATTATAGTGCCAGCTGACATATATTATTTCATTATTTAATCCTCACGAAAATGTCAAATGACATTTATTATCCCCCTTTTTATACATGAGAAAATAGCAATACCAACTATTAAGTAATTTGCTTAGGATTACATAATTAGAGCAGAAACAGAACCAGAACGTACTCTCAGGCAGGCCCATTATCAACGCCGTGCTGGATACCTAAACAGAATCTGGCCAGGGAAAAACATTTCAATTATTCATTCACTCACCTGCTCCTTACCCAGTTCAATGGCATGCGCTGGGCTCAGGGGTAGGCAGACTGTGTGCATGGGGCCTGGGTGTCTGGATACACAGGTCTGTTCTCTGACAGGTTATAATCCATGTTGGATGCAAGGTAAACATGTTACACAATTTAAAATTGAAATATTATATAATCACTAATGAGGAATTCATCCTCCTCCTTCATGCCGCCTCCACCACAAGCCACAGAGTAACTGAAGTTACTCTTCTCTTCCAATGTGCAGACTTCAGTTTCAACTCTTTCAGCTCTATGCCTTGTCTATGAGATTGGATGACAGAAAACTTAACTTCACTAAGCTTGCAAAACTGTGTAGATTCTTTGTGTGACCTGCAGAGTGATTGTACGTGGGCCAACCTCTATCCCATAGTCAGTTAACCTGATGAAACTTCATGAGTAGCACCCCATTACAGCCAACATATCTCCCCTTTTATCAACATTGTGTTGCTGCTCTCTCTTAGCATGCTTTAGTGCTGAGTTTGACCTCCTAATGGAAACCTGGGGAAAAAAATAGCAGTGTATGGAGACAAGGAAACTCAGAAGATGAGATGGAGTGAAAGGCAGTAATCTAGGAAAGGATTGAGGTATGTAGAAATGTGAATTTGATGAAGTTTAAGAGAAAAAAATGATTATCAAGAGGAATATAAAAATCAAAAATTTAATTTATTTGTTGATTGAACAAATGAATCTGCATACTTTGACTAAAGGAATGTTCTGGGAAGAAAAAATTTGAATTAGCCCTGGATTCTTTCCTCCATGAGCTGTTGATCTGTCAGAAGACATTATGCATGGGCCTTATTTTGTAGAAAACCATAAAATAAGGCATTCTAGGAAGAGTATCCATAATAGTTGTATAGGTAAAATGATATGGGCACTCAAGACCCAGGTCAAGTGCTGTAATACTTTCATTACCTGGAGGGCATCTCTCTATCATCTGAAGCAGTGCTCCTCAACCTTTTGACACCAGGGACCAGTGCTCCTATGAGAACCTAATGCCTGCTGATCTGAGGTGGAGCTGAGGTGGTGATGCTAGCGCTGGGGAACAGCTGCAGAAACAGATGAAGCTTCACTCTCTCTCCTGCTGTGTGGCTTGAGTCCTAACAGGCCACAGATCAGTACCAGTCTGGGGCCTGGGGGTTGGGGACCCCTGATCTTAAGGATGGGTAGGATTTGGATATATGAAATTATGACAGAATGTGAAAGAAATTCTGGTTTGAAGAATTAACGACAGCAAAGATGAAATAATCTGGCATGTGAGGGGGAAAGAAAGTGGTCCTATTTGTTTGATGCAGAAGACATGAGAACAGGAATATTTGGGAGAATGTCACATCTGTAAATCTGTAGGTCTGCTTCTGTGCCACATGTCAGCATCCAATGCAAATCCAATACACTCTCTGCCACCTTCATCTTGCTCTCAGCCTATACCCTGACTTACTCTCCTTAACTTCTCTCACTCCCAGTTTCTCAGATAGGACTTTGTTTTTATTTATAACTGTTTAGCAGCAGCTCTTACCTGAGAAAGGAGACCCTATAAATTCCATTTGCTCTGGGTAGTGTCTGCTCCAAAGTACCACGATAAGGTCAGCAATGATATGAACAATAGACCTACATAGATATCATGCAGTTGTATTCTCTGAGGTAAGAGCTCATATGGTAGACAAGGTTTTTGTTCAATGCCTGGTTATTCATTTAGTCTTAGCACAACTTTGGGTAAACACCTCTAATGGATACTCACAGCTTAGAGGTTTGCCATGTCATAATGAGCAATAAGGAATTACCCCATAATATCTTTTCTTGCTAATAATTGGATCCATGTAACTTGAGGTCAATGACACCAGTATTATTAAAATCACTCTGCCCTGTCTGTGCTGTGTGCTCTTCTATAGTCCCATATTGCTGCTTGTTATTGTATACCTGTCACCTGAGCCTCCTTCCATGCTTCCCCAAAAGACTAGAATACGGCTCATTTTGTTTTAAAGGCCTTAATGGCACTGAGTATCATTGAGGAACATATTATTAAATATGAGATATTATGAAGTTTTTGAAAATGTATAATGTCTTTAAAGTCATGATGACTGATCTCTAGTTCTGAGTCCCTTGGTAACAATATAAATTTGGTCTATCAGATATCTATTGCTTCTTTATATTTTAAAGGGGTAATGTCACTAGATGCCTAACCTTCACCCCCAAAACTAAAGTTATAGGATATGCTAACCTTCATGAAGAGAGTTCTCTTCCTGGGCAAAACTATAAATTGTCTTATAATTGAGTCAGAGTTAGAAACAAGACCTGGCTGGACCAATATAAGTCATTCAGAGGACTTCAATGGGACTTCTGGAAAGCCTCCCAATGGGATTGCAAAGCCAGAGAGATATAAACCTGGAACTCTCTATAGTCATCTTTGTCACAAGTTCAGAGAAACCTGCTTAAGAGGGAAGCCAATATAAAAGGATGTAGTCAAGAGTTAGAAATAGAGAATGAAAGAGAGAAAGAAAAAACAAACCACACAGTATGATTTGAGCCCTTGAGAACAGCCATACCTGAAACTAGCTCATTCCTCAGTTTTATCCATGGACTGTTCAGTTAAATCAGTCACTTATTTTATTTTTTATTCTCTACATTCATGTTTATGTTTCTTTTATTTTGCTTAAACCAATTTTATTTGGGTTCATATTACAAAAGGAACAACTCTAATGCAAACTCCTGGATAATTTGCACTTCTAAAGGCCTTTAGATTAGATGACTTTTATTAGAAAGATTCCATATTATGAAAAAATATGGTCACTTTAGAACATTTCTTAACTCATACCTTACACCTCATTCTTCTGTTCCCTAGCCCCTTGAATAATATCTTGTACACGATGGACTGTCAAGGGTTTCTCTGTTGTTTGGTAACAATAAAGAAGTGAGCTCTAGAGACAAGTGAAATAGCAGAAGTATAGCTTCTTAGGTTGGAATAACCATGATGGCTTGCTTATATTAATAAGAAAGAGACTAGTTTATGTATACTGGAAAGTTCACACTGTGGAGTGGTAGAAAATAAGTAAATAATATCATACTCTACCTCTTCCAGCCCATCTCAGCTAGAGATGCTGATTCCTGTCATCTGCAGATTCTGCAACATTTCATTTCACAGTCAGACTTGACTGGGGCTAAAGGCAAAGCCTCAGCTCAACTGGCTGTCAGAACTAGGAATTAGCCTTGCCTCCTTCCAACCAGGTATCCAGATAACCAGAGTAATGACTGGGCAGAGGTTTGCCTACCAAATATTAGTTTTTAAAAAATTTCTTTCACTTCTCTATTTCACCAATTTAGGCATTTTTTTCCACCTTAGTTTTTCTATAGGACAGTAGTTTCTCACTATACACTCCATGAACCTGAGCCTGTCTGGCTGTCAGCCATCACCTATTCTGTCTTGTTGGGAGTAGGATCCTGCTTTACACATATGCTCTGGTCCCTGTGAGTTCAGTGATTTGGATCATTTTGGGAGACAAACAGGTAATATTTGTTTTTTCTCTTCAATAGTCTGCTCAAATATTTGTTGGACTTTCTCAGATATTAACTCCTTCCTAAACCAGACAATAGTCATCATATACCTTTGAGCACCAAGTCCTAGATCATTTAATTGCTTTCAAAGGGAGTCCATCCTCCTACCTACAACCTGACCATCCCATCTTCTCCTCTCCCCATCGTTATGGTTGCTGATCCCCAGGTGTCTGATGTCTGTTTTTGACTTATCATGGACAGGAGGCAAATGAGCTTACAATTTTACATAAGCTCCAATTGACAGAATGAGAATCACTTTTAAAACTATACTACAATATTTTGTTTTTATTTTAGCAAGAAATGGGGAGCTATCATATGGTCTTAACACTGTAGTAAAGATAAAAGCAATGGGTTTACATTTAACACAGCAGTGATAATCAGTTTATTCTTTTTTTCTTTTACTTCTTTTTCTTAGAAACCTGTCTCTTTACTATACTCAGCATGATGTTTCTATGAACAACACACAATCACATCTAATTTTCCTTAAGTGACTGAACCAGGGGTAGGAATCTGATCAGAGCTGAACCTATCTACTGTTTTAACTGTAGCTTAAAATCAGTAAGCAGAGAGACTGAATCAGTTAGATCAGTGGAGTGGCTGGCAAATTTTTTCTATAAAGGACCAGATAGTAAATATTTTACTCTTACCACCTATTTCTTCTCTCTCATATCTACTTGACTCTGTCATTGTAGCATTCATGCAGCCATAGGTAATACAAAAATAAATATAAATGGCTGTGTTACAATAAAACTTTATTTACATAAACAGGTGCCAGACATTATTTTGTCGATGAACTCTTGTCTATTAAACACCAATTTACACCATGGTGAGTGTTTGAACTGAAAGATCATATTGGGTCAGGTTGGGTAGTCTTTTGAAGCATGTGCATGCTGCATTAATCAAAGAAAGCCTGTAACCAGAGAGAAAATGATAGAGCATAGAAGAGAGGCCACCATACCTGGAAGATGGTGGGAAGAGCTTCGGATCCCAACTTTCCTGGTCCAAATATTGTGTGGCTGTTTTTTATTTCCTAATCTTCCCTATCTATAAGATTGCTTTTTGTTGTTTTGTTGTGATTAGATCAGGACATAGTGGCACAGCGCCTTTAGAGCTAATAAAGGAGGTGGTCTTGGCTACCAGCTCTGAGGATTGGTCAGTTTGCGTATGAAAGATGTGCTCACAGAGGAGTCATTTATTGTCTCTAGGAATTAATTAGCCCTTGAAGGCACAGTCACTCCAGGGATCAGCAAGGCCCCAGGACTTCCAAGTATCAAATAAAGAAACTAGAAAACGGGATGAATACATCTGAACACTTAAGCAAAAAACAAACTTGCTGAAAGGATATTGGGGAGCTCACAGAACTGACAAGAAGCACGGAAAATTAGGTTGGAAATGGCAGGATTCTAGAGAGTCTAGGTAACTGAAAACAGCCAGAATCTCACCCTGGGTCTTCCTGGTCAGGAAGCACTGCTGGGCCCTCCCCTGTGTAGTCTTTACTGCATTCTGGCCCTGCCACCACTGATCATTCCTGGCCACACTGCTGAACTCCGCTGCTTCTGCTGCAAATTATCTTTCACTCCTCCTGTGTCTTTTTGCTCCTCTTTCAAAATTCAAATTCCTTGATAGGACCATAAATTTGGCCAGGCTCAAGTCACATGCCTGTACCTAGCTTCCAAGAAGCCAAAAAGGAGATATAGATACTTGTTTCCTTTTAGCACCTATGCTGAAAGGTCAGGCTTCGTCTCCCATTATTTCAGAATTTCCTATAAAGGAGAGAGTTTTCTAATTCTGGTAGTAGAGGTGGGATAGTGGAAGAAAGTCAAATGTGTATGACACTGTCCAAGGTGGATTGCAATATGAAGGGGCTAGGGCTTAGATAAACAGCCAGGAAATTAGGCTACATATTATATTTGACCAAGTAAAAAGCGTTAAGAATGTCTAGGACAGTGACTATAGGAATGGAAAGAAAGAGATTCTAGACATTGTTACAGAGAGAATTTACATAGCATGGTGAAAGTTGATAATGCAGAAAATAAAATGAAATAAGCATTGCTAAGAGAGTCACTTAAAATGGAATCAGTAGGCCACTGAGGAAGTGGGGGCTATGCATGTTTCATATCTCAGTTCTCAGAACAAATATTGAGTTACTGACTTGTTGCCAAACTCAGATCAAAACTGAACTGCAAATATCCTGGATCGACCACAGCATGAACATATATGGACTTTACTTCCACCTCATCATGGAAAACAAATCCTCTACATTCTTCACCTTGAAAGAAAACCAAACCATTTCAACAACCAGCATTCTCCATTTACATGATGGGCCTAACCAATCCCTGCTGACCTAGCCAACATCCTTCATTTACATGAAGGACCTAGATGAAAACAGAGCTTGTAGTTTTCACCTTCATATACCTCTGATTTCTTTCCCTCTGTGACTCTCAGATTGCAATCCTTTTTTTTTAGCTCAAATAAATTCTTTATTGTAGCCTAAATCTTTTTTTTTTTTTTTTTGGTTGACATTGTGGAGATATAAGTGAAAGAAGAATCAAAGACATATCTGAGACTTTAAGCGGAAGAAAATGGCGCTGCTGTTAACAGAAGTGTGCTGAGTTTTATTGATCATAGGATATCTAAGTGCCAATACCCAGGGAAGAGGAAGAAAAACAGTACCAGAGCTAAGGTGATTGATAAGGCGGAAAAAGCGATATACAAATCATCTGAATATTTGTAATAATTGAGTCACAAGGAAAGAAATTTTCTGAGGTGATGACTGTAGAATTTGAGAGATATTAAAGAAGTGTTAGAGAATTGCAGACTGAGCTTTCGTTAAAACCTAGTAAGTGCATTAAAAATAATAATAATAAAGGAAGAGGAACCAGGGGAATAAAATTGGAAGTAGAAAGAGCATCTGGGGTGGAAGCAAGAGTGAAGTGGGAAAAATAGGGAGCTTTAAGGAAATGATTATGGCCTTTAGTTGGAGACAGGTTTTAGAATTCAGTTTGATTGGAATAGGGTCTGAGAGGGAGCGAACTCGATTAAAGTTGACTGGATCCAGGCAATTGGTATGTGGTACATACACAAGACATTTGATAGAAGGAAGATAGAACATTTTCCAAAACTTTTCTAACCCTATTTCCCACATTTTTCTTGTCTCCCTCCCCTCCCCCTACCTTAACCCCCCATCTCAGCTTTGGCTGATGGTTAATATAAACTTGCAAAGGCCCCACAAAATTCACAGGAGTTGATTCATTAACTTTCCTATTCTTTCTCCCTCTCCTTTGTTGCAAAGACTCAGTAAAGTCAAGGTGGAGAAAAGATCATGTTTCTGCTGGAAAACGAGAGCAAGTTGGAAGGAAATATGTAAGGTCTTCGGTCTTTTGGTCTCAGCTGACTGGGGAAGAGAAGCCAGGCCAGAGAGCGATCAGAGGGCAGCTTCTACCAGTAAATATCCTCTGGAGGAAGCAGCTGTTTTTATTTATTTATTTATTTATTTATTTATTTATTTATTTATTTATTTATTTATTTATTTATTTATTTATTTATTTATTTTTATACATCATTTATTAATGTATTTATTCATTTTGTTTTGAATCAGCTGGGATTTCGTGTGTTCTCAGGTCTGGTACTCATTTTTCTTAGTGAGAAAAAAATGAAGAATGTAACCTGAGTTGATATAGGAAAAAAGCATTAAATATATTCCACCTTTTAAAAAAACTGTTAAGATCCTGATGTATTGAAAACATCAAAGTATGCCCAGAGCTTAGAGTGACTCTCTCCCTCCTTTCTCCATTTCTAGTTCTAATCAAACATAGAGGAAAATCAATAATGAACAAGTCTTATCCTTTGAGCTCTTGGAACCTGCTGAGGTCTATGTGTCTGTCAGCACAAAGTTACCTCTCTCTCTTCCACCCTCCTTCCCTCTCTCTCTGCGCGCTCTCTCTCTCTCTCTCTCTCTCTCTCTCTCTCTCTCTCGCTCACACGCACACCTGTAACTATCTCTAGCCAATTTCAGATTCTGAAATATTTAGCAACTCTGAGACCTAATTGCTGCTGGCCTGTTTCTCCTCTTTTCCTCCTGTTCCTTAACCCTCAGTCCCAAATCGCATTCATCTTCATAGCCCCCACAGGGTCTGATTAAACTCCACAGCAGTCCTTCTACCATTTTGACTGAGCCACTCAGGGTCAGGAGAGGTGGAGGAAATGCAAAAGGCAGAAGAACATGGTGAGGCAGCTCTAGCACGCAGTGTGGTGAAGGGGTCTTAAAAAGATTTACGGGCCCTATATCACAGCTGAAAGGCTGGAGGTGATAAAACAGAATGCTAGCAGTAATTTATAGAGCTTGTTATGACAGACTTCTCGATTGAGGATGACAAAGACGCCATTAAAACAAAACCGAGGTATCCGGCATGTTGTTGTAAACAACAGGACTCTCCACACAGCCCAGCACCAAGTAAATTCATAATTCTCAGGAAGTTGAGGGAATACAGGCTCCACTTGAAGAACTGGGCCTTACTACCGCCATGGAAAGATGAGAACAAGTCAGCCATGGGGAGAAGACCTGGCAATGCGGAGCAGTTGAATTTCCCCTGCTCCCCTCCTACCTCAATCACGAGGCAATGTGTTCCTGGAGAGCTGCTCTCAACTTTCTAGCAGTCTTGACACACAGGCTAAAAATTATTGTTGGGGTGACACATGCCCTCGGACCTGTTCTGGGTTACTGCATGGATAAAAGAGCCCACGGTTTACACAAAATTTCAGATCCTATCTAGGGTTAACCTTACCTTCTCTCTCATTCAGTTGCAATCCACAAAAACTGTGCTAGTCCCCTATTGCTTTAAAGTTGCTCTGTACAGGGTCAGATCCCGACAGCTCGAAGTTGAAAGAATTACCTAAAGAGCAAATCAAATCTATAATGAAATCTTTCTGAAATCTCTAAAGGAGGGTCTCATTTTTATCCATTGCTATTTAAAATATTCTTTCATTATTCAGCCACTTTTCTTGTTAATATCCCATGTAAGCTGCAGGCAACACCCTGTTCTGCTCTGCAAATACATAAATCTATTCCTACATCCTTGACTGTATGGGTTCTATTATCATTCTTCTTTCCCCTATTCACACTTTTTGCTTCCTTTGCTTGTCAAAACATTTTCCCAGCTGTAGTTCTGTTGCAAAAAAAAAAAAAAAAAAAAATCCAAATATCCACTCTTAGTGCTCTTTTTCAAAATTATATGCTCTACTTTCATTTTGAAGCAAAGACACAATCAGTGGAATCAAAAAGAATCCTCATGGAGCCTAAAAGTCTTCATCAACAACAGACCTCTCTTGGATCGGGTGCAGTTTAGGGATGGGGTTCAGGTATAAGGTGGAGATAAGGATGAGAGGTACTGAACCACTGTAGATTAATACATTTTTCCCTGTTTCTGAGGAACACAAATAAGTGAGAGATGCCTTTTTATGGAGATCACTTTGAATCTAGTCTAACTTATTTATATATTTAAGGTAAACAATTTGAAAAGCGTAGTACTTCGTAAGGAGCAAGGAACTGCTTGCTATTTCTTGTGGTAATTCCAAACGGACCCCACAGTGAGGCAAAGCATACTGCCAGGACCTTGGCCGTGTACCCAGCTTGCTCCCTGCTGCACAGCTCTATTTCCTTTTCTTCCAGTGCCAGCTTTGATCTCTGCTTTCCCTGGTCAGACAGCTCTGAGCACTGGTGAGAGAACTGATGTAGAGAGAAGCCCTTGCTGAGATGCAAAGGTAAAAATACTGTTTCTTAATAAGCAACATCAGAGATAAAAGAGGCTTATTCAGCATCATTTGGCTTAAAACTGCCTGGCTGCAAAGCTTTTGATGGTATTAGTGTCCCCTTCTTCTCCGAGGTACCAGCTCATTCTTCACAGTTCTGCAGTGCAGAGACATTCTCCTTTTCTAACTTCTTCATTTCATGCCCTTGTCCCCACCCTGCCTCCACCTTCCAATTTTTTAACAGGCTGATGTACTTTCTAGGTAATTTGCCATTGCTTGTTCATTCTACCCTGTGGCGAATCAACCAAAACCAGTGAATGGGACGCAGTCTAGGTCCAGATTTCCACAGGAGAAACTTCCCTGGAAATATTGCTCCCCAGCCCCTAGATTATAGCCACTGACCATTCAATATATACAATGCATGCAGTTTATCTGTGGCACATTACATGGTGGCACTCTATGGCATTGTGTCTGTATTTCTACTTTCTAGTGGAAAAAGTATGAATTTCAGTCCGTAAACTCGGGTGTTCCAGAATTATATATATATATTTGTCTTAAACTGCAATCTTTTAGTTAGATCATGCACTCTGGTTTTATTATAGACTTAATGTTTGTGCACCCCTCCCCCATCATATTTATATATTGAAGCCCTGACCCCCAAAGTGATAGTATTAGGAGATGGAGTCTTTGGGGGATAATTAGGGTTAGATGGGATCATGAGAGTGGAGCCCCAATGATGAGATTTGAGTCCTTATAAGAAGAGAAACGGACACCAGAACTTGCTCTTTCTGCCATGTGACAACCCTCTGCACTCCATGAAGAGAGCTCTCACCAAGAACTGAATCAGCCAGCACCTTGATCTTGGACTCTCTGCCTCCAGAACTGTGAGAAATAATTGCCTGTTGTTTAACCTACACAGTGTGTGGTGTTGTGTTATAGCAGCCCAAGGTCTCATCTTAGCTTGGTCACTTGCTGTGTGACTTCAGAAATGTTATTTGACTACTCTGTGCCTTGGTTTTCTCAGGAGCTAATAGTATATTCCTCATAGGGTTTTTGCAAGAAATAAATTAGTTACTTTATTTAAAGCTTTGAGATAATACCCAGAACATAAGAGTGTAGCATTGCTGTTAATTATTACCATTCCTAGGGACAGATAACGAAAGACCCTCATGTTGTGTCACAGTACACTAGGGTCTTATGAAGTCCTAAGTCATTGGGGTTGAGGGGCAGTGGGTAATTGGTCACTATTCACTCAAACTGTGTGGATATATCAGTCATCCCAGCACACATGGGCCATCTAGATCCAGTGACTCTACTGGTTTCTCTCTACACCAACAGACTTGGGAATTCTTGGCAAAACTTTCTGTGTATCCATTAATCTAGATGCTTCCTGCAGTGATTTCTTCTTTGGGTCTCACCTGATACTCAGTATGTGACCACAAAAGAGGATGATAATCTCAAATCCCTCTAGCATAAGAAATGTCTTTTGGAAACAAACATCAGTGAGAAAAGTAACTCTTTTATGCTTCCTAACCTCCTTGAAGAAATTGAGAGAGAAGGGGATGTTGACTGAAGGTGATGATGAAAAGAGTAGAAAAGGAAAATGAGGGGGAAAAAAAACAAGTTCATGTCTCAAAGTATTGAACAAAATAGCACATTTCTACATCAGATGACCTATGAAAACTCTGGCACTAGACCCCAGACCAAATGAATCAGAACGTTTGGAGCCAGGGTCAAGGATCCTACATGTTAAACAAAGCCATCCCATGATACATACATACACCAAAGTTTGTGATCGATGTTTTGCTCTGAAATTTATATATATATGATGATATTTTTATATTACTTCCCAAAAAGAGGCTAAGAGAGAGAAGGAGAAGGGAGATACCACCAGAAGACCAGCCCTGATAATTTGAATTCAGGAGAACTCCTGGAGTTCTCTAAACTATAGGAGCTGAGAGAACAGGTACAGCAAATGTCAATAAAGGTCAGGGTGATTGGGTCAGTGAAGGTGACCAGTGCAGTACAGAGAGGGGCAGATATTAGTGCAATAACAATCTTGTGTTTGGGAACTCAGAGACTCTCATGAGGGGAAGAGCTGGATCTGTCATAAGGCAGGTGGGCAATTTAATACACTTGACTTAAGGAAAGCTTTTGAAGTAACCTTTTCTAGGAGACATGAGTTAGTGGCGCTCAAGTGACACTGAGGTTAGACTCTATAAATATGATGTCCAATAATAATACCAATTAAAGAAGACTTAAAGTTAAAGTCTTTCCAGATAAGGGAGAGTTCCCTGATCCTGATTTTCCTAGGCCCCTCCTCCTCACCTCTTTCATTGCTGACCTCAATAAAATAAATACCTCTTCTAACCGATATTTTTTCAATATATTTAATTTCTCGGACAAAAGTCATCAAGCTTAAAAATTGTATCAGACAACCCTGGCTTCCATTCTACATTTCTGCTGACCACTCCTGTCACTTTGCTTAAGAAAACACTATCAAACCGGCACAGAGTGTGGGCAGTGGCAGCAACAAAAGAGTTTAAAATCTATTGCAATATGGTAATTTATATGTTGTGGGGGCTGAAAGACAAATGGCCTTGATTACATCACATTTTTTTTCTTCAAGCTTTGGTTCATATTAGACCTAAGAATTCAACTTCCTCCACTTACTTCAGAGTTGTTAGGTTAAAAAATTATATGCTGATAGAAAGTTAAGCTACAAATCTATTCTTGAAAGATGGGAGTGTTTGAAGTTAGACCTTAGATGTAAATTCTACAGTATAAATATGCATGTTCTAAAATAATCTCTATTTTCTGTATTTTCTCAAAGTTTCTTATGGGCCTCCACACCACTCTAAAATTAACACATACCTTTGGAAAAGATTTTGAGGTGTCATTTGCATCTTAGAGTGAATTTAAGCTATTGTAGCATCTTTCTCAAGATTTTTCAGCTTGATTCCTAAGTGAAAGAGTGGCTAAAACTCCAGTTAAGAGAATTCCAGACATAACTAAGCAGAGTTGAAGCGTGTAATAAAGGGGCCTAAATAAGATACTCATTTATTTATACTCACTCCACAGGAATTTAAAAATTGATACCCAGACTATAATATAGAGCAAATTATATCATCAAAAGATTGGTCCCTGGAAACGGTCTGCATTGAATGTTTCAAAACTTGTCTTACCAGTTTGATCTGCATCTCAAGAAGTATCCTGCCTGTAATTTTTATATTTCAAGACAGTTTTCATTCTTTTTTTATTTCTGATGAGAACATTATTAGAGTTGAGACTTTTATGTTGTCCATATTTACTTTATACGACCAATGTAATCTTGACGTTTATGTCATTTTTAGTGAACTGGTAATACAGACTTTAGTGAAAATCGCTATATTCTTAGTGGTACCTCCAACTCTTGGATTCTGTGGATAGGGGGCTTGAAGCTTATAATGAGTTACTATTTTCATAGATGAGTAATGAACTTGGAAGGGAACAGAAATATATTAAAATGTGGTGTGGGACTTGAGCTATATAAAATCCTGAGGACAAGCTACACCCAAAAATGTATTCTTTTGAGCTAAAGTCATATTGCGCAACTCTATCATTCTTGCATGCATTATGAGGATAATTAGGTCACATACGATGCTATAAGTCAAGAGGCTCTCAGTCCTCATGACTTTACCCTGGTGTAATTTGTTGAATAGTGTTCCCTCAAAATTCATGTCCACCCAGAACCTCAGAATATGACGTTATTTGGAAATAGGGTCTTTGTAGATGCAATTAGTTAAGAATCTCAAAGTGATGTCATTATACATGTAGAATGGGCCCTAAATCCAATGACTGGGATCCTTCTAAGAAAAGGAGAGGACACAGAGATAGAAGAAAGCCCTGTGATAATGGAGGCAGAGGCTAGATTTCTGCTACCACAAACTGAGGAAAGTCGAGAACCACCAAAAGCTGGAAGAGGTGAGTACGGATTTTCCCCTAAAGCCTTTGAGAGGAGCACAGCCCTCCTGACATCTGGATTTTGGACTTCTAGCCTCCAGAAATGTGAAAATAAATTTCTGCTGTTTTAAGCCACCTAGCTTGTGGTACTTTGCTATAACAGCAATAAGAAACTAATACATGTGGTATCACCAGGGGATCTCAGCCACAGGTCTTTAATAGAAAACTGTACTGCATAACATATTGTCTGGGGGAGACTTTTGGGGCAGGCAGAAACTTTTAGTAAACATGATGCAGAATAGAGCTTACGGATTTAGAAGGCAGCATCAGAATGTACCAGCTTAGATCTTCTCAGCCTCACCTATCACCAGGAAATCTGACACTTGTTCTACAACAGATGCCACTGTGATGACCAGTCTTCTTCAGGTAGGGATACATCAAAAAGGCTTCTCTTCATGCTAGAACCAGTCTTTTTACTTCCTGACTTGAGGTTCTATTGTTGACAAGGCTTGAAATGCCAAGGGACTAAGTGTCTACACATACACAATCTGAAAGAATAGGCGAACTTAAACACCATGGGGCAAATTTTTGCCCAAAGGGAGGAAGGACAGCGGGTAAATTCTTCTGCCTTCCTTCCCAGACCTCCCCAGAGACAGAGTTCATACTGACTCTCAGCAGGGGATCCTACAGAATTTAGCAATCAGATGAGCTCGATACCAAGCATTGGTTGGCTCAGTAACACACCTTCACATTGATTTTCCTTTCCTGCCTCACTTTCCTGTTTTCTAACCCCTCCTTCCCTGGACTGAGTTTCCTAATAATGTAGCAGTACAAAAGATTTTGCTTCAGACCTTGCTTTCTGGGAAACCCAAGTAAAGACACAGTGAACCGTTTGACTTAAA
>NW_011888789.1:10695870-10705923 GCF_000151845.1 Pteropus vampyrus
TTTTTAAATTAATCTCCAAAATGGCAGTCAAATAAAATTATTAATTTCATAGAAGAGCAGCTGGCATTTTCCAATGGGGAATTTATTTACACACCAGAAGATTATAAATCTAACGCCTACACTCTTTCACAGAGATTATATCAAAGTAAGTTTTTTAAAAAATGTAAAACGGATTACACAAAGTAAAACTATGGCCACTCGATATGTTAGCTAGTAGGTGCTTAAGAGAATTTAAGTATTATCAAAAGTGCAAACTAACCAAAAGATTTATTTGTAGTGCTAGTAACAATAATTTCTTATAATTTAAAGATTATAAGAAGGGGTGTGGTGAAACATCACCTGTAAGTCTAGTAATGCATTATTTGTGAAAATACTGTTCTCAGCAGACTGTGTTCACATTAACAAAATCAAAGTCCACAAAAGAACTGCCACTCTTGACAAGATAATAGTATCCCTCTTTTTGACATTAGAGAAAAAAATGTACCTGGGACAAGAATGGGTTATATAGCTAGAGAAATATAAAATACTGAAACTTCAACATTAGAATCCAAAGGGAACAAAAGGTACCCAGTTTTCATATTATCATTTTTTCTTACATTATCTTTTACTGACATCCATCATAATTGAATCTAACTCACAGCAGACATAATTAAGTTAAGAATCTTGAGATGAGATTATCTTGGATTAGAGCAGGTCCAAATCCAATGACCTCACAGGTGAATAAAAGAAAGGAAGATGCAAGTATAGAGAAGAAAACCATGTGATGACAAAGGCAGATTGGAATCGTGCTACCACAGCCAAGGAACACCAGCAGCCTTTAGAAGCGAGAGGAGGCAAGGAAAGATCCTCTCCTAGAACCTCCAGAAGGAGCACAGCCCTGTCGATATCTTTATTTCAGACTTTAGCCTCCAGAAAAGTGAGAGAATAAATTTCTGTTGTCTTAAGCTACCCAGTGTGTGGTAATTTATTATGGCAGCCCTAGGAAACTATTACCCTCATTTGGAGTACTATGTCTTATTTCTATTTTTTTGGATAGTTTTCTTGGTGATAAACTTTTATAGGAGGACTTTGAATATATCAATTACAAGCAACTCAAGGCTTTTTTGCTTTGTGATATAGAGGGGGAGGCTTGCTGCTGGTAAAAGATGTTAGCGGTAGACTATACATAAGGCATGAAATTTGAATGATCTTTCCAGGACATATGATAATTCATCCAAATATCCTCTATAAGTTCTTCTATGACCAAGGCATACAAAATAGAGAAAACAAAGAAGTTGGTACATATAGCTACACACCTGAGCATTAAACTATGCTCTGCACTTTACCTTTACTCTACTCCAGAGAAAATCCACCAGAGATCATACCTTTGTTTTAGCCATTTAATTTTAAATCCCTGTCAGACTTATTCGTAGTAATGGGTCAGGGAACAAACAATTCATTCTGTGGTTTGGAGTAAAGAGGGACTGAGTCTGGCAAGAGGGATCAGAGGGCAAATAAGCAGGAAACTATTATGACTTGAATAAACTGCAGATGTAGTTATCCTCAGGAAAATAACTGACAGCTCTAAACCAAGTCCAGTGCAGGGAGGGTCTCAGAAAACACAGCCTAGTTCTGCACTTAGTGTTCGGGGCACATTTACTGTGGGTACGAAGATTGAATGTGTGTGAGGACACACATCCCAAGTGTTCTAATTGTTTATTTCAACTACTGTGAGAGGAAAGAGCTATAAGTATTACCCTTCTTTAATTCCTTTCATACTTACTAATGGACATTCTTCTTCCTTGCTCACTTCTGAAAAATGGAGACTGGAAGGCAAAAACTGGAATCCGATTCCAGTGAGCTCTCTAAACACGAAGATGACTTATTTTAAAGTCTCTCAGTCCCAAAGAAAGTCAGTGAAGTCTTCAACAACCAAATACAGAAGGGAATCATCTGTGGGACATCTCTGAAGAAAGTGAAATTCACCATACGCATCAAATTTTGTGCTACCTCCAGCTTCGAAGTTGAACTAGCCTCAACCCTCTATGTGTATTTAAATAAAGACCATTGATATACCGACTTACCATCGAATTTGGAAAAGAAAACAGTACATCAAGAAAATCCCAGTGAGTCCACATTAGAAAACAAGTAAGCAGAAGCAAAAAAGAGTATGTAGACCAATGATCTCTGACTGAACTCGAATGAAAGAAATCTTCTAACAGAAGATGTTGTAAGCCCATTGAGGAAAGTTCCCCAGAGGTTCAGCCCCCAAAAGAAAAATATCACTTGATTTTATAGCCATGAGTAGTTAGAATAAGAATTTTGGTAGGCTGAACAATGGCCCTCCAAAAGATGTGCACGTCAATTCTCTGAAACCTGTAATAGTATTTTTTTAAGGAAAAGAAGTAATTAAATTACAGATATGGAGAGGAGGAGCTTTCTGGATTATCTGGGTAGGCCATAAATGCAATCACACATATCACTGTAGGAGAGAGGCAGAGAGAATTTTGAGAGAGACAGAGGGAAGGTGACGTGAAGATGGAGCAGAGAGAAATGCAGCCACAAGCCAAAGAACACCAATAGCTACTGGAAGCGTAAAGACAATGAAGGATTCTCCCCCAGACCCTCAGAAGGGAGCTCAGTCCTTCTGACACCTTGATTTCAGACTTCTGGCCTCCGGAACTATGAGACATTAGTTTCTGTTGTTTTAAGCTACCCAGTTTGTGGTCATTTGTATAGCAGCCCCAGGAAACTAAAACAAAAACTAAAATCCACAGTCCTTGAGGGTCGATTTAACACCCTTCTATTCACACCCCGAGGAGCAAATATTCATCTTCAGCATTTTAGATTAAGTAATAGTAAACATCCTAGGCTTTGGAGTTTAATTTATCAAGAGCTAATATATTTTTAGGTTTTACCAACATAATTTTTCCCCTGAGAACTGTAAGTCTAGATTTTTATTAGAAAGAAAAATGTTAAGGGTAAGGGATTTTTGATCCTGACTTGAATATGGTATTTATGCAGCTGTTAAGTTCTATATTATTTATTGTCATTTCAAACATAAAGACAAATGTCAAAAGAGAACATAGAGACCAATATGAATTCCTTAAAGAAAAAAAAAAGTGACAGAGAGAGAGAAAGAGTGGAGAGAGAAGTATCTATGTATCAAAAATAGAGTTCAGATCTGTTGACAGTGCCTTATGGAGATGATGAACTGTAAATAACAGCTTCATCATTCCCACTCAGGAAATACAGTTCTCTTGGGGAAAGTATTGAGGGGTAGCTATAGCCATTAGTGTACGCTCAGACATGATTTACTTTTGGTATTACCAAGATGGCAATATGCACTAAGCTAGGGGCTTTTTTTCCCAATAAACCCAAAGTATGTTCAGAGGTCAAAACTTAAGTTTACTAAAATCAAAGATGTTGGAGGAAAAATTCTCACAAAAGTAGTGAAATTTCTCTGACTTATACAGATTTCAAGAATAAACTCTAACTTCACATTCTATGATGGGACTACTTAGAAAATTACCATCTTGTATCTCAGATTGATTTAAGTAAACTTTGCTTCCATAGTCCCAGGAGTTTCCTTAAGCTGTCCACTAGGATCAAAATTATAATATATTGGAAACCAGAATGGGCTGTCATGAGATAGTGGTAATTTTCATAATCTACCCTCAATAATAAGACAGCCATAAATATATGCTCAGGCTCATGTGCCAAATGTTTATAAACAATTGGGTGGAACCATGTACATAAATAGAGATAGGAAACAGGTTAAAAATAATGCAACGTTTTTGGCTTTCTTTTAAATCAGCCTTTGACACAGCATTTCTGGGACTCTTATGTAGGTTAACAATGAACATGCTGATTGTAAGTAAAAATGTATTATCTTAGCCTATTGATAATGATAAATATTGTCTCTAATAAGTGAGATTTGGAGCTAATGTATACTTCATACTTACTCTGTCTATAATTCGAGCTTCTTTTGAGTCACAATCCAGATAAATTCACATTTATCTAATATGAAGAAAGTACCTAATATAAATTGGCCACTTTGCTATGTTTCTTTAAATTAATTAAATTAAATTAAATTAAATTAAATTCTCAAACAGCCCAGTGAGTCAGTATCTCTGTTTTACATATAAATAATCTAAATTCTGACATGTAATTTAGAGATTTCAAGTGACAAACCAGGGCTCACGATATTGTTATTTGTATCTAATAAATGGTTTATATTAAATAGCACCTACAGTCTATTCTAAAGTATTTCTGTGACTGAGTGGTAGCAACCATACCGACAACAGTGAAAGAATAAAATATAGGTGAAATAATGGAGGATGTTAAATATGCAGTACTACTCACCCATTTTATTACTCTTTAAAAAACACTTTTAAAAATAGCCTATAAAAAGTCCTGTATATAAACAAACATAAATGTTACCCTAACATTAACTTTATCTATTTGGTTGTAACATTTTTTTTTTCTAATTATTAACTCCCCTTCCTATAAGGGGATAATAAATTCCCTCCAGTTGGCATATAACTTCTTGCATTAAAAATGTAATTCACCACTCCATTGCCAGGCTTGACATGGTATTTAAGATCATACGACACTGCCAATTCTTTTACTTTTGTTTTTCTTGCCATAAAAAAGGCATGACTCAGTCAAGTCACTATTACTTCCTTTTAGATTTGAAATGAGAAGGCACATTGAGCCTAATTAAAGATAACTCAACTGACAGCATGAAAACTGAGAGAAAAATAAACTATCATTGTTGTAAATGAATGAGATTTGGGGGAATATTTGTTACTGCAGCATAGCTTAGCACAAGCTATTACATCTGGTTACTGTTCTGCTTTTTTTAAAAAAATAATTTCTCCAATATCAAGTGATTCTCAATCTAAAATTTTATATTTAGCCAAGTTAGCAACTAAATATAAACGTACTTTTTAAAATGCACAAAATTTGTCCCTAGAATTTACCTCCAATTCACTCTTTCTCAAGAAACTACCAGAAAATATATTCCATTAAGCATATTAAGTAAATAATCAAAAAAATAAAGAAGAAAACATGGGATCCAGGAAAATAGGAAATCCAATACAAGTAGAAGCAAAAGAAGAAAATAATAAAGAGCAATATCAGGATGACAGCTGTATTCCAATCACATAAGAGCCAATAAGAAAACTCCAGGAGAAATTTCTTCAAAAGTATGAAATTGATAGAATATCTCACGGGTTGAACATGTTGTATAGACACTTACCATTGGATGAGAGGCTCAAGTTTTAATTTTTAATTAAAAACAAAACAAAACAAAACAGAAAAGTAAGTAAAATAATTACTAACTCCAGAGAAGGAAAACATGGTATGGAGGAAAATAAGAGAGCATTACCCTCAATATTATAATATAAATGCTGGACACTGATCTAACCAAAACTATAATACAAATGTTTTGAGAGAATGTGTGAACAGGAAAAGTATGAGGAGGTGGTAAAAGAAAGCTCTTTTTTTTTTTTTTTATAGTAGGGAGTTAACTGATAATATATCTACAACTGAAAAATCAAGGAGAAATATAAGCATGTCCTTCAGAGCTATGTAGGTAAATTCAAAGAACCTCAGTTGAAGAGTTGAAAGTTCATGACTTCGGAGAATATAAAAAGGAAAAAAAGCTAGAATGCTGTTTTTTTGTAACAAGCCTTATAGAAAATACCAATTTGAATCCTTGAACTACATGAATGTATAATTTAATATAAATAGGCAATGATTTAAATAAAAATCAAACTATTTTCGAGAGAGAGATTATAAATGAGGTAGTTCGGGGCAGAATGGACAAAACATTTTCTCTTTCAAAATAGTTCCATAACTTGTTTTTTCTAATCGCAACTACATTTTTAGACCTGTGGATTGCCTGCTGAATTTCCACCCTTTCACTTCATCTCAAACCTCAATGTTAAGTTCCTAAAATTGTTATGCCTTAGTTTCCTCAGACAAGAGCAAATATGCCTGCATGAAAAACCAAAACACAAAACAAAAAGCAAAAGCAAGCAAATGGAAAAATCTGACAAATCAGACTGAAAATACAGACTCTATTAGTCTCCTGAGGCTCTTTATCGAAATATGGGATCTTGAAACCTGAGTGAATTTGAAAATCCAAAACCCCTGCTGCTCCTTCTCTTTATTTTGGATTCATTTTTTCTCATTGCTTCTAGTGTATTGCCAACCAGCAGGGGCTGGGAAGGTGGTGTGCTCTCCTGCCCAGATACTCATTTGATAGCTGGGCTGCATACTGATTGACAAATTAAAAATCAGCATTCTCGAAATTAATTCTGACCACTGGAAGCAGGATTCTCTCTGGAGTCTACGTGTGTGTATGTGAATGTGCACAGTAGCTTGCTGGAAGGCAACTGACAAGGTTTATATCAAACCTTTGTGTGTCTATGCTTCAATCAACCTTTTTATAAAATGCCTATTTGAAAAGCTAGTCCTTGGTTTCCAAGCCTTGCAAATCCCACAAAGAGATTATCACTCAGATAAGCAGCAGTGTTTTAAATCATTCCATCTGTAAATGGATTAAATACACACACACGTGTATACACATATTCATTAGAGCAACAAATGCACATAGAATAAGAAAACTTTATGTCTTCTTCTAGTGATCCACAGCCTCAAAACTTATCTTAAAATAAGGCTCTATGAGCAACCATTTTCTAGCAAAAGAACTTGCTTTCTTCCAAAAAGACACAGTTGAAAAGACTGGGAACAAGACATATTTCCTCAGCCATTCTTATGAGGTCTGTGGATTAAAATGGCAAATTTCTATTACAATCTCCTTTGTGAAAGTGACTCCATCTATAAAGTAAGTGTTCCATTTTCACTCTTTAATTTTTGATACTTCTTTTCTGAGAGAACAACCAACACGAAAAACCTAGAGATAAAACTCTCTATTGAAGAGATGAGAAAGTGAGTTCTCTGAGAAGGCAGCTTCATGCACCTAATTAGTTATGGTGTAGGAGCAGATCATATTCCTGACTTCTAGTCCACTCACATGGCTTGTAGTGGAACAAACTGTTCAGAATAAGAATCCACTTGATAAGAGTGAGGAAAATGCAAGAAAGCAGAGTGATCTCCAGTTCTGAGACAGCAAACTTTGTTTTCACTTGGAGTAGGCAGTTTTCACTGCCTTGTTTGTCAAGGAAAATTCTAGAAACAAAGAGAATATTAGGTAAAGAAAGTAATCTGCAAACATTGCCCAAAGAGAGAGCCAAGCTTATGCTCATGTTTGCCTTAGTTTGAAAAGCACTAAGTACAAAATGTTTGTTGAGTGTTCGGTGATGTTAGTGAGGAGACAGGTGAGGGGAAAATTTGAATGTACATCTGAACTAAACCAGAGATCCTCTGACACCCCCAGGCTTCCTCAGGTGCCATTTTTTCTAAGGGTAACTTCTCACTGGCATATATTGAAGGAAATAAAAAGGAAATTTATTCCAAAAGACTATTTCCCTAGCTTTCAAGTCCTTTCTGTCAATGTTTTTTTTTTTTTTTTAACCTTTTTTTATTACCCATCTTATCTGGTGCAATATGACACAAGTTTAGGAATTTTAAATGCGCAGATATCTTTTCAACTGAGCAAAATAATCACGGAGCACAGATTATGTCTGGGTAGGGAGAATACAGGCATTCTAACACAAATCCTTAAACCTATATGAATATAATCAACCAAACAATCTCTTTCAATTCTTTTCTGTTTGACTCCATTTTAGAATTTCAAATTTCATCTCACAGGCCCTTTATTTGCAAATGCTATATTTGCTTCTGAGTAACTTGAATAATTGCAGCATATATATTTCCAGAAAGCATAGGCCATAGCTGAACTGAAGGAAATAGGTGGATCTAGGCAGAGGTTACTTTCAGTAAGTCTCTGGAGACTGGAACTACTTTCATGTGCTGCCAATATCCAGCACTATATATAACATAATGGAGAGAGCATCAACTCAAAACCACACAGCCAGAAACCAAATTCTAGAAAAACCACACTATGTCAAGATGGAAAAAAAATCCGTGCTAGGTTTTCTTTTCGTTTGTGTCAGCTGGTCTCCCTGGGGAGCTAGTGACCAGCAATGAGAACTCCAGATGCATTCCCTCTGTTTCTCCTCTTCGGTCAGTCAAAGGGAAGCCTGGGCATCACTGTCAATGCTTATCACATTTATCAAGGTAACATTCTATAGACAAAGAGAATAGTAAGTGTAGAAGGCAATTTTTAAACTTTGCCAAAGAGAAAGCCAAGATTATATCCACTCAAAACTCTCCCTCTCAGTGTTTCTTTGTTCCCCAAGGAAACACAGTCCTTCTGGCCTGTAGTCTGATGCCACTCTTCCACTTTAAGCAAAATACATTCTTTATGTCAACCACTAAGCCTAGTGACTTTTGAACTTTGCACGTGATTACTATCTGAATTAGGCTTGCCTATTCTCAAATACAACTGTCTGCTTCCCCACTTAAGTTGAGCCTTTAATCAAGGCCAGCATATTCTCTAAAAAAAATTAAACACATACGGGCACACCCATAGCTATTAGCAAGTGACTTGGTGCTCTTGTTTTTTAACAGGTCAAGTATACTGATTACTTTTACCCTCAGGAGAAGCATCTTGTCTTCTGGCTCCCCATCAATGACCACAACCCCCTCCAGCGACAGTGGAGTTGCAGTTACATGTTCTCATCACCAGGTAGTTATTTCTTCTAAAAATGATATACCTATTATCATCTTCCCAAACCTAATTACAGTTCAGTTCCTAGGTAATCTATTATATTGGACATATACTCAAGTTCTAAGTGATTTCTAAGTTGAAGTTAGGTCATAGTTCTCATCTCAGCACCATTTTCTTCTAAAATGACAAGTGACATTTTCCCACTCACATTTATCCCAAACATGTTAGGCATTCTATGGAGATAGGCAGATAGAGAGATAAACAAAAGTCCATGCATCCTTCCCTGCTGAATCACAAGCCTTAGGATATTCTTAATCTTATATTTTGGTCACTAACTTTCCTGCTTCCTTGGATGGTTAATGACAGAGTAAGGCAGGTGAGGAGCTTCTAGTAAGTCAGAACTGAGTTTTATTTAATACTCAAATCCATGCCTTAGCATTTTTGAGTCTTTTGAATAAAAATAGATAGTCTAATTTGCACATTCTTCAATACTCCCTCTGTGTGTCTCTGTTCTTCCTTGGCATTCTGCTGAATATGCACCTCAAAAACAATTCAAGGCTTCCTTGGCATGATTTTGATGAATAGAAACCTATGAGGCTTAATAAGAAGCACAAAAATGGACAGGCACCTAAAGGGAAAAACAGGTCTGTGTTGATGGATGTCTTTCCCAGGGGAGCTGGGGCACTGCTGAGATGCAGTTTTTCCAGCAAGTAGTAAAACGGCAAGATAATTCAAGGCAGCACATGCGAATCAGGATGTGCAATGCATTTTCTCAGCAGCAACGAGTGTGCAGAAAGAATCAGATAAACAGCTGCTTCACAGGGTGCCAAAGGGACATACAGCAGAGAAGAAATGTACCAGTCCAGAAAGGACCGCATGGAATGGAAATGTGGAAATCACCCTCATCAAATCAAGTGATGGTCCAAGGTGAGCTTTATCGACTCGTTCATTATTGTACTAAACTCCCACCAGGAGTACAATAAACTGAAACTTTCGAAGTTTCAGTTTATTGCTTAATAAAAAAAAAATCAGGGTCTTCTAATCTTCATGTTAGAGGAAGCAAAAGCTGCAAGGTATTATAGCAACTATTTTTTTTTTTTAACATATAAAATTAAAGGAGTTCATTCACAGAAGATGATGCCATAACGAATAGCATGAGCTGGATTAATGGAGCGGGAGTGCTGTCGCTGTCTATAGCAGATGTATCCACTGATTTCCTCTCCATGTAGACCTGTTTTACTAACCCCTTTTTGAAGATTGAACACAACTTTTTTGTAAGGAATGTTTAGTTTACCGTCTACCCCACTGTAACTCATGCTGCTAATTTCTTTTATCTTTTATTTTTTTCTCTGACAAAGATTGAAAACTTC
>NW_011888789.1:10705973-10708931 GCF_000151845.1 Pteropus vampyrus
AGTCCAGAAAGGACCGCATGGAATGGAAATGTGGAAATCACCCTCATCAAATCAAGTGATGGTCCAAGGTGAGCTTTATCGACTCGTTCATTATTGTACTAAACTCCCACCAGGAGTACAATAAACTGAAACTTTCGAAGTTTCAGTTTATTGCTTAATAAAAAAAAAAATCAGGGTTTTCTAATCTTCATGTTAGAGGAAGCAAAAGCTGCAAGGTATTATAGCAACTATTTTTTTTTTTTAACATATAAAATTAAAGGAGTTCATTCACAGAAGATGATGCCATAACGAATAGCATGAGCTGGATTAATGGAGCGGGAGTGCTGTCGCTGTCTATAGCAGATGTATCCACTGATTTCCTCTCCATGTAGACCTGTTTTACTAACCCCTTTTTGAAGATTGAACACAACTTTTTTGTAAGGAATGTTTAGTTTACCGTCTACCCCACTGTAACTCATGCTGCTAATTTCTTTTATCTTTTATTTTTTTCTCTGACAAAGATTGAAAACTTCCTAAGTAAATTTGTATTTGAGTTTCGTGGGTTGTGTATTAAGCATGTCTTTTATTCTAATGCTTTGCTATCTGGGGCCTTGATGACCTTGGACGGACCTCCCAGGGCTAGCCAATTCTTAGAGATAGTAAATAACTTGCTTGTGAGCCCACCTTTTATATACAAACCAACCAATCCAGAGTCCACATCCCTAACAACTTCCTCCATCAGACTCTGACACTCAGGAACACTATCTATTAGACTTAATCCTCTCAGAGCCATATACTAGACAACCAGAGAGAGCCCCTATGCCCCAGAGCCACCTGAAACTATTCAAACTAGCCAAGCCTAAGTCTGCATACCTTATCGCACCTATTTCATCCTACAGAAATGATAATAAAGGCTCTTGTCCAGATTTTTGCCTCATTCCCTCTGCCTCCTGATAGTACTTTCTTGTGCCCCACCCCCCACCCGCAACCCTTGGAAACTGTGAATAACAAATTATCTTTCCAATGGCAATCATCTGTTGATTTGTTGGCCTCCTCCTACTCGAATAATAATAAAACGTGCATTTTATTATTTTATTTTTTAAAAACTTCTCAATTACATGTAGCATACAGTATTATATTAGTTTCAGATATACAACATAGAGATTAAACATTTCTATAACTTATGAAGTGACTACCCCTATAAATCTAGTATAAAACTTATATTTTAAAACAGGCTATTGTAGGCTTCCTTTAATTTCATGTTTGTCATAAATGACAATGGAAATGAGGAGGATTTTAGTTTTCCCCACCTCTCTATATCTGAAAGAATCCCTTCTAACAGAACTCACTTTCGAAAACTCTGACTGCTCCAAAAGCTAAATTACATCTTTGTAGAAACTCTTAAAGAAGTAAAACACCAGTGACTTCCAAATTTCCTTCATCTTGATCTGCAATTCTACGAACAGGACAAAAATGAAGGATCACAGGATGGGAGAAAGGCATATGCAAGAAGAAAAGCTACTTTGGAAGGCTACTTGGGGTATATTAGAGGCAAAAGCATCCTAAAAGACGACTACTGTAACTACCTATAGTTACCTCATCCTAAGGGGAAAAATCCTTCATAATATCCATGCATTATGAATGAGGAACAAAGAATATGCTGCCTACAGGAGTTATTTCTACTCACCCACACCCTTTAGAACAGTGTCTACATACCTAATGTAAAAGTTGTCCAGTTACCATGGGAACCAGAGATTTGGTAGGTGTGCATACATGGATGGTAAATTTTAATCACTTTCACAGAAGGTAGTGTATACTGATAGAGTTGTTTTGCCTAAAGGAGAGTCCTACTTTAAACTATAAACAACACCACAATAGATCAAATTAATACTTTATAGTTTTGTATGTATTTTTTAATCTACTACTATCACTTTTATTGAGTAATTTTATAAGACAGGCATTCTAGATTCTGTGGATTGAAATTAGTAGACAATGTGATCCTGTCTCCAAAGGGCTCACAATCCCTAAGGTCCATGCAAGTGCACTACAACTCACTGTTTTGGGTACAGTCACCCTGTTACAGAAAATTTTCTGTGAGCCTTCAGGGAAAGATAGAATGGTGCTGAAGATCTTCAGAAAAGAATTCAAAGAATATTTCAGATAAATTAGATCCTAAAAGATAAGAAGAGGTTTTTATGGACTGAACTGTGTCTCCCCTTATCCCCCACCCTGGAGATAGGGCCTTTAAGGAGGTAAAGTTAAGTAGAGTCACAAAGTGAGACTGTAATCCAGTGGGACTGTTTTCTTTATAAGAAAAGGAAGAAACACCACAAGTGCACATGCACAGAGTAAAACAAACAAACAAACAAACATCATGTAAGGACATAGCAAGTAGGCAGCCATCTACAAACCAATGTTGCTAAGAACTTGATCTTGAACTTCCGGCTTCCAAAACCACAAGAAAATACGCTTCTGTTGTGTAAGCCACTATATCTGGCGGTTTTTGTTTATTTATTTTTTGTTTTGTTTTATATTGTTTTATGGAGCCCAAACATACTCATACAGAGGCTAATAGGCAAAGAAGGAAGTGTAGAGGATGTGGAGGAGAGATCCTATAGAAAGGACAATATTTTCAAAGGCATGAAAAAGCCTGTGAATTCAGAGTATGGTGATAAGTTCAGCGAAGTTCCTAGGAGCCTAAGGGAACTGAAGAAAACTGTAAAAAGAGAAAAGGGCCTTGAATGCTAATGTAAAAATTTGCAACTAATTGTGTTTATAATAGGGAATCAACAGAAAAGTTAAGTAGAAGAGGACCATAATTATAGTTTGATGGGTTCTTTTGGACTGTGTGGGAATGATACAGTGGGCAGCAAGGTGGAATGCAAAGTAAAGAGGGAGAATAAGGGCTGTAGTTATGCACAATAAATCAGATGAGAAATGATGAAGGAATAGATGAAGCTGGAGGAGTGGGGGAGAAAG
>NW_011888789.1:10708981-10748888 GCF_000151845.1 Pteropus vampyrus
GATTAAACATTTCTATAACTTATGAAGTGACTACCCCTATAAATCTAGTATAAAACTTATATTTTAAAACAGGCTATTGTAGGCTTCCTTTAATTTCATGTTTGTCATAAATGACAATGGAAATGAGGAGGATTTTAGTTTTCCCCACCTCTCTATATCTGAAAGAATCCCTTCTAACAGAACTCACTTTCGAAAACTCTGACTGCTCCAAAAGCTAAATTACATCTTTGTAGAAACTCTTAAAGAAGTAAAACACCAGTGACTTCCAAATTTCCTTCATCTTGATCTGCAATTCTACGAACAGGACAAAAATGAAGGATCACAGGATGGGAGAAAGGCATATGCAAGAAGAAAAGCTACTTTGGAAGGCTACTTGGGGTATATTAGAGGCAAAAGCATCCTAAAAGACGACTACTGTAACTACCTATAGTTACCTCATCCTAAGGGGAAAAATCCTTCATAATATCCATGCATTATGAATGAGGAACAAAGAATATGCTGCCTACAGGAGTTATTTCTACTCACCCACACCCTTTAGAACAGTGTCTACATACCTAATGTAAAAGTTGTCCAGTTACCATGGGAACCAGAGATTTGGTAGGTGTGCATACATGGATGGTAAATTTTAATCACTTTCACAGAAGGTAGTGTATACTGATAGAGTTGTTTTGCCTAAAGGAGAGTCCTACTTTAAACTATAAACAACACCACAATAGATCAAATTAATACTTTATAGTTTTGTATGTATTTTTTAATCTACTACTATCACTTTTATTGAGTAATTTTATAAGACAGGCATTCTAGATTCTGTGGATTGAAATTAGTAGACAATGTGATCCTGTCTCCAAAGGGCTCACAATCCCTAAGGTCCATGCAAGTGCACTACAACTCACTGTTTTGGGTACAGTCACCCTGTTACAGAAAATTTTCTGTGAGCCTTCAGGGAAAGATAGAATGGTGCTGAAGATCTTCAGAAAAGAATTCAAAGAATATTTCAGATAAATTAGATCCTAAAAGATAAGAAGAGGTTTTTATGGACTGAACTGTGTCTCCCCTTATCCCCCACCCTGGAGATAGGGCCTTTAAGGAGGTAAAGTTAAGTAGAGTCACAAAGTGAGACTGTAATCCAGTGGGACTGTTTTCTTTATAAGAAAAGGAAGAAACACCACAAGTGCACATGCACAGAGTAAAACAAACAAACAAACAAACATCATGTAAGGACATAGCAAGTAGGCAGCCATCTACAAACCAATGTTGCTAAGAACTTGATCTTGAACTTCCGGCTTCCAAAACCACAAGAAAATACGCTTCTGTTGTGTAAGCCACTATATCTGGCGGTTTTTGTTTATTTATTTTTTGTTTTGTTTTATATTGTTTTATGGAGCCCAAACATACTCATACAGAGGCTAATAGGCAAAGAAGGAAGTGTAGAGGATGTGGAGGAGAGATCCTATAGAAAGGACAATATTTTCAAAGGCATGAAAAAGCCTGTGAATTCAGGGTATGGTGATAAGTTCAGCGAAGTTCCTAGGAGCCTAAGGGAACTGAAGAAAACTGTAAAAAGAGAAAAGGGCCTTGAATGCTAATGTAAAATTTTGCAACTAATTGTGTTTATAATAGGGAATCAACAGAAAAGTTAAGTAGAAGAGGACCATAATTATAGTTTGATGGGTTCTTTTGGACTGTGTGGGAATGATACAGTGGGCAGCAAGGTGGAATGCAAAGTAAAGAGGGAGAATAAGGGCTGTAGTTATGCACAATAAATCAGATGAGAAATGATGAAGGAATAGATGAAGCTGGAGGAGTGGGGGAGAAAGATAATATGGTTATTGTGCTTTCCTGGCTGTGTGTTAGTATGTAGAGGGAATATAGGACAGTGGTAACAATGTTAGCTCCATCAGAGGGAGAATTTTTTGTAGACTGCCAGCTAAAATTACATTTTGACTATGAATATGTTCATAATTTGAGTTTTTGTCTTTTATGTGTCTTGGTACGGACGGCTTTGAGTTCACCTTAGTGGGAATTCGTTGAGCTTCTTTAATGTTAATATTCATGTCTTTCATCAAATTTGGGGGGCTTCCAGCCATTATCTTCAAATATTGTCTGCTAATCCCTCTGGCATGGGCAAGGTGTAGCCCCACTCCTTCGAAATGGTGTTGTGAGGGAATTTCATTGCGCCACTGCTTGCTGGTTCCCCTTTTATTTCAAGAGTGGGAAGTGCAACTTCCTATCTTCCAGGCCCATTTACTTAATTGGTGTGAGAATATTTGAGTTTGTTTGTTTCATATATAAGAATCCATATATGAACTTGAGCTTGTTTTCACTGGGAATCATATGTCACTCTGTCTTTCTCTTGAGTTAATTTATCTTTCCCTACTCTTAAGATCATATCTTGGTTTTTCTGTTTAGTATATCATAATATACTAAATAAGAAAAAGATTTCTTATTTCTACACCTTATGATTTTTAAGTTCTCCAGTCTAAGGATTAGAAGTTTTAATCAACTCTTAAATATTTCTGCCTTTTCTCTCTCGGAATATTGTATAAACCTCATTATATCTTTCTTCTTCTGGAGATCAATTAGACACATAATAGAGCTCTCTATTTATTTCACACTTCTTATTCTCTTTTTTATATATATTTTTTATTTTTCTCTGGGCTTCAGTCTTGAGAATTTCTTCAGAAATATTTTCTAATTCTCTAATTTTCTCTTTAGCACTGCCTAATCTCCTGTTTAACTCTTCTATTAAGGTTTTGATTCCAATTATATGTTTAATTTATAGAAGTTCTATTTGGTGGTTTTTGAAATTTATTTAGTAATTTTATAGTCTTTTGCTTTTTATTTGTAGTTTTGAATCAACTCTTTTATGTCTTTAAATATATTAAATACATATTTCATAATATATAATTTTCAAAAATATTCTGTATTTAGTAAATTCAATATCTGAAGTCCCTGTGTTTTTTTTTTCTTCCCCTTCTGATTTTGGCCATGATAAACTTTGTGTGTGTGTGTGTGTGTGTGTGTGTGTGTGTGTGTGTGTTTTTTTTTTTTTTTTTTAAGGTACAAGGATTTCTTAACAGCAGGAGGGTCATTCAGCATGGTATCATGCTACCAGATATGCAACTAAATAAGACAGAATTTATAATAATTTATGAGGTGAAATTTATAAGCATTGGGAGCAAAATAAATGTGGGATTTGGAAGAAATAAAAGTATTGAAAAGGCTTGATATATTGAGTAGTTTCCATGAATTAAGAATTAAAAAATGAGTTTAAGAAGATAAAGAGTCTAGGTTTTATATACAAATGTCCAATGAACAACTGTAAATAGGGTTTGACTTTAGGATGGAAATTAGAGATTTAACTATAGGTATGATATAGTCAATAGTGGAGCTCATCTAAGTTACCAGTATCAAGCAGGGAGCCACTTAAAACAGATATTTTGGTGACAGAAAGAAATCTAACTATGGGCAATGAACACAGTAAACATATATATGACTTAGTGTTAAAGTGTACAGCTGAAACTTATTGGATTTAGTTAACCAATGTCACCATAAAAATAAATTAATTAATTAATTTTTTAAAAAATAAAAACAAAGACAGATATTTATCTTTAAATTTAGACTTCAATTTTATTTTTCTGAGCAAAGGAAGATTTTTGTAGTTGGTAAATTTATTTATTTGTTTATTTATTTGTTTGTTTGCTTGTTTGTTTGAGATTGACTGCATTTATAAGCAGAGAGAACTAGGCCAGAAAGGAAAGAGAGATGAAATAATGAGATGCATGAGAGAGAGGATGATTGGTACAGCAAAGTCTGAGAGACTTTGTGGAAGGAGTGAACTCCAAGACGTGATGAAAAGAACCATTAGACTCGTAGAGGAGGAGCACTCTTTGCTGTGAAACATAAGAGAAAGGAGGTGAAGAAAGGCCCTTAAATGTGATTGAATTGTGGACTGTGAGAATAGCTGAACGTTTCCTCCCTGATAACATTTGTTTCCCTCCGCACAGTAAGATATTGTCTGAAAGAATGTTGGGAATAGATAGAAGTAAGAGGAGGAAGAATTTTAATAGCCATGCAATCAGGGTAAAGGAGAATTGACCAGAAAGGAGAAAAACAATTCCCAAGTTGAGTCATGTAGTTTCAAACCTTAACATGAATCAGAATTGTATGCATTGCTTGTTAAACATTTACTAGACCAACCCCCTGAGAGTCTCGCACAGTAGGACTGAAATTGGGTCTGAGAATTTACATATCTAAAATGTTCCCAGTTGATACTGCTGATTGCAGATGATGATCAACGAACCACATTTGAGAATCATTGTTAAAAAAAAAAAAAAAAAAAGAATGAGAAAGCATTTCCAACCCAGAAAGATTCATTGCAGAGTTCTTTAAAGAATGTAATTTATCAGAATGACTTACGTGGCAAAACTTCCTGATGTTTACATGTTTCATTTTATGCATTTTCAGGATGCCCTGCCTTTGTTCAGGCTCTTTCCTGGACCTCAAAATGCCCTTTCCTCTGTAACCCAATGACAATTCTACACATCCTTCTTAGCACATGCTCAAGTGTACCCTCCCAGAAAGGAGCTTCTGTGTCTCTCTTTGGAATTATCTAAGCTCTGCTTTTTGTATCCACATAATTTGCTTGCACCCAAATCTCATTCTGCCTAGTATTTTTCTAGTTGTCCATGTGCCTAGATCTCCACTCCCCTAAAGACTGTAAGCTCCTTGAGGACAGAGACTGCCTTCTCTCCCCCTATTTTGTGCAAAATTAAGCACAATATCTGGCAGAAGGCATTGCCCAATGTTATCTCTGGGAGTAAGAGGCTTGCTACACTAACGGGCTGTTTCAGAGTCTATGAAATATCCAGCAGAACAAGATGGGAAACATTAAATCAGAGAACATCAGAACAAACTTTTGCTTTAAATGATTTGCCTTTTCTCCCTTGACAGCAGCTCTTATTAAATTAACATTAGTTAAAAATATTTCTATGCAAAAAGTAATTATGATAATGTTTCTCTGCATCTATATAGTTCTTTTCGTTCTAAAAATTTATAGCACACAGGCCTCTGCTCAGGAGGAAAGGAAAGCAATGAACTAGACTTGAACGTCTCATTCCTGTCACTGAGTAGCTTCTTTGTCTCTTACCTTCTCCCTAAGCCTATTAGTATTGCTGATGTCTGAGTCCAGGTTTCTGTGTTTGATGTCCTCACAGAACCTATTTGGGCATGGATTCAAAAGAGAAATTTCAATTAGTTCCCCTCAAAGGATTAAATGCTGTTGTCCCTCACTGGATGTTCTCATCTTTAACAGGTGATTAAGGTCCTAATGGGCTCATACGGTTTTTCAGTCTGTTCTAACCAATTAGGGTACTGAAAAAAAAAAAAAAAGCCGAAATAGAAAAAAAAAAAGTAAAAATGAAATGAAGAGGAAAATGGGAAGCAGCTGAAGGTTGCATGCAGAAATTCTGCAAAACTTTCTCAAATGAAAGGGTCTATTTGTTAGAATGCTTGTCAGGGAGCTCTCGGACTTTACACCTTAAGTGCACTGTACCCAAGAGGATGCTCCAGATCCTTTTCATCAATCTTGTTTCTGTGTTTTCAGATTCCAGCAGGATGTATATGACACACTGAGATGCACACTACAGGTACACATTGCTGCCTTTCATGACTGGTTTAAGGAGGATTATATCTGGTCTCTGTTCCTAGTCCCTGACATAGAGTTTCATAACCCTTGGAATTTCCAGAATGATAGGGTGTCTTTGTTATGCTATTGGTGACTCATGGTGGGCCCCTAGATAGCTTCAAAATGGGGTCTGATCATGGGAAAGACCAACCACTTGATTAGAGGGTTAGAACTTTGGGCCAGCCCTACCACCACAGAAGAGGAGCAGGGCAAAAATTGAGTTCAATCTCATAGTGAATGACTGAGTCAATCATGTCTACATAATGAAACCCCAATAAAATCTCTAGACTCTGTGGAGCTGATTGGTGAACACACTGAGTACTGGGAGGGTGACATGACTTTATTTCACAGGGAGAGGTCATAGAAGGTAACAATTCTGATTTCAATTCCAACGTGAGTTTTTTTGTTTTTTGTTTTTCTCATACCAAGCAATTCTCTGACACCTACCGGGTGCCCTATAATTCAATTCAGTTCTGATCACTACCTATCCAGAGATAGCACCAAATTCAGCAGGTTGAGGACTCAGTCCTACAAGACTGTTCTCTTCTTTAGATGTCAATCAAAAGCAAGTCCAGGTTGTTACCTGTGTTTCTGACCAACTGGCTATAAAGCAAGAATTTTGATTAATTTGGTAGAGCTGTTCACAGAACTCAGGAAAACAGTTTACTTAGTAGATCACTGATTTATTATAAAAAGATATAACTCAGGAATATCCAGATGAAAGAGTTACATAGGGCAAGGTGTTAGGAAAAAGGCACAGGGTTGTTCCATGACCTCTCCAAGCATGCCACTCTCCCCAAACCTCCGTATGTTCATTAATCCAGAAGATCTAACCCTCTTCTTTTGGGGTTTTATGGAGGCTTTATTACATAGTATTAATTAATAAAATGATGGATCATTGGCAATTAATTAGACCTCCAGCCCCTATTCTCTCCCCAGATGTCAAGGATCAAACTGAACATTCCAACCCTTTAATCACATGTTTGGGACCCCTGTCAACCAGCAGCCATCCTTAGGTGCCTCCCAAAAGGCACTTCATTAATATAACAAAAGACACCTTAATTGTTCTCATCACAGGAAATTTCAATTGTTTTAGGAGGTCCCTGCCAGAAATGGGACATTCTTATTATAAATCACAATCACAAAATGTCTGTGTCCTGGACTCTCCCAGACCTAACCAATGTGCATCCTTTATAATAAAACTGTAATAATAAGTATGGCTTTTTTTGGTGAGTTATTCTAAGGAAATATTGAACCTTGGGTGATTGTAGGAATCCCTGAGACTATATTCAGTTGGTCAGAAGTACTGATGGGCTGGGAGCTTTACTGAGGCTGGCATCTGAAGTGCAGGCAGTTTTGTGGAAGACTGAGCCCTTATCTTCTGGGGTCAGCACTGACTCTGACTGGTTGGCATCAGAAGTAGATTGGAGGGCACTCCAATTGGGGTTGAAGTGGAATAATGATATATTGAGATTTGGCTAACTTATTCCTCAAGTTCCCTCTCCTGCAGCACAGGACAGGGCTAATGCCAGTATATTCTTAGGAAAGCAATGCCCGGGGGTTTATGCTCATTTTTTCTGTGTTGTACAGCCCAGAACTGCTAGAAACAGTGAAATTAGGTTAAAGTCCTTCTTGCTATAAATCCCACTACCCATAAATCATTAGAGAACTGCTTGAGAGCCCTTTACCTGCTCATTTTGTCATCAACTAAGGGAGTTTCTGTAACTCTGCTAGGTGGGCCACCAGCATCACAATCGCCCAGGGCACTAGTTGGAAACACAGATTCTAGAAACCAAACCAAAACCTGCTGAATCTTAATGGAAGATGGAGAGATAAGTAGAAATTAACATTTTAAAAGAGCTCTTGAGTCAATCCTTACATACACTAAAATTCGAAAACCTCTCTTGTTTTTCTCTGTGCCTGAGAGTCTCAGTAAGGCTGCCAGGTAAAAATAGTCCTGTTGTTCCTATGAGATACTGAGCCTAAGTCATGTGATACCTTTTTATTTCCCTTTGGTCTGGATCTTGATTTTTAAATTAGAAATATTAGCAGGAAGGAAATTTACTTTCTAGTGTCCAAGATAACAAAATGTTGATCTGATTATAGGATAGTTTGCCGTTGAACAGCACCCTATATTTAGTGAAGTTTGGGACTCAGGTTGAGTCTGTCATGAGCACTCAGGGTTGTAAGGACGCTGGCACATGCAGGCTTGAGAAGAGGAGCCAAATGGGTAATAATTTAGGATACGACTTCAAGAGGCCACAAGATGTATACTTGAAGAACCTTAAGTTACACGATAGAATACTAACATATCTGCATGACTTCAGCTTAAAGCTCTGAAATTTTTTGTAAATTTTAAATGCAGGGAGAGGTTGATGTGAGATTGAAGTAACTAGTCATTTATGAAAAATATCTTAAGACTGCAAAATGTGATGGTGGGGAGGAAGGTATTTCATTCTGAAGGCACAGGAAAATGATCACCAGAAAAGGAAAGAGGCAAGAAATAAGAGGCTGGAGGAACAGACCAAATAAAAGGAGAGTAAATTCACGCTTTAGCATTTTCGTAAATGTGTCCAGGGCTATCCTGTAAATGGGACATAGACTCAGATGACCTAAAATTGAATGAGAGTAAATCGGTCTAAGAGAAAAAAGTAAGACAGGCATTACTAAAGAAAACAACCATATGGGTGCCTGGGCTCTGCAGGACTCAGTAAGGAGAGATGGGTCAACAGTCCAGCTGAATGTGGGAGTTAGAGGATGGAAATCAAAAATTCACAACATGCTTAAGGAGAAAAATAGGTGGTAAAAAAAGTCTCTGTTTGATTTCAAAAAGCACTCATTTTTATTAAGGTCATCTTTTAGTTTAGTTAAGATTGGGATCTAAAATAAAGCCCATTTAGAATATTTAATCTGAAAAAAATAGTAAATTGAGTAAGATAATCATGACTACAAAGTCATAAAACAGAATATGTAATATGTTGCCTCATGTCCTGACTTATAGTACTGTCATTGTAAAATGTGTATTTTTTTCTAGAATTAAATATATTTGTAAATTTGGCTTTCTAAATGGTGTTGCTTAATGTAGAGACACTGAGCAGGTGATCTAATGCAAAAACTCAAGATCACTCATACTGCCTTCTGAAAGTTTTTGATATAGCTCTATGTGGCTATTCCACAGTTCTATACCAGGCAACTTTACAAATATCATAATAATTAGAGAAGACGAGTGATATTATCAATTTAAGCCTGGAGGAAGTAGAGATATAAAATTGTCTTCCAAAGATTTGAAAGGTGATGTTTAACATAATTTAGGTATTTTTAAAGGAGGAGACTCTAAAGCAGAACCAATTGTCAAGAAGAAAAAACTACGAACTAATACAGATTTTAAAAAAATAACATATATATCTGTTCTCTTTTCCTAATTAGCAATGCTGTTGGGGATGACACACTTATGTGGACTCCAATTCTACCCAGAGTTTTCTATTGCCAATATTCCCACATCATGTTAACTTATAATTCTACATGCCACTGTCCTCAGAGTATATGAAAAACACCAGTGTGGTAGAAAGAGCATGAGCTTGGAATAAATCAAGTTCCAACTCATAAAATGAGATTTGCTATAGTCTTGAAACCCAACCATCATAAAAGCAGTATAACGAAGAAAACTTAACAAGCCAATCATATTTCATGAACAGAGATGCAAAAATCCTAAAGAAAACATTGGATTTATCCCAGGAATTCAAAATCATTTAGCATTCAAAAGCCAATTAATAATAATATGATGTAAAATAATAATTATTCAATATTAATCAATAAATCAGATTAGAGCAGAAAAATCAAATGGCCATTAATAAGTGCAATGTATTAGATAAATCCAACATCTATTTGTAACAAGCAGCAAAATATAAGCTCTATCATTGCAAATAGAGCAGATGCTGTTGGTGCCCATGTGCTCTTGCATTCGCTTCAGCGCACTCAGACTTCCACTTGCCAGTATCTGCCTAAGAACTTTCTCTTGCTTCGTGGCCCATAAAGCAAACCAGAAGTGCCAAAGAATTATCCCCCTACTCCCTCTCAGTAGCTCTCAACCAAGGATTCCTAGCTCTCTCATCTCTCAGTTCAAGGAACTCTAAGGAGTGGGTTTTACACTGACTCCCAGTAGTAACACCATTTATTGGTTTTCTTCTCTAATTCACTGATCACTTCCTTTACGGTGTTTCTCAAAATTATTTCCCAAATAAACTGTTGCATTTAAATAATTGTTTCGGAGTCTGTTTCTGGGACAAACAAACTAAGGCAGCAAGTTAGGGATGGAAGGAAACTTTTTTGACTTGATAAAGGATAAAAAAAAAAAGCAAACATTTTACTTTCAATGACGAAATGTTGAACTTATACCCTGAACCATCCAGAATAAGTCAAGTGTGTTCCCTATTACAACTTCAATTCAGCATCATATTAAAGGTCCTAGTTAAGTGCAACAAGGCAAAATAAATGAGTAAAATGTATAAGAATTGTAATAATTTGAAAGAAAGAAAACCTGTCATTATTTGCAGATAATAAGGTTGTTTTAAAAAGCAAATTATTGTACACTTGAAACTTACTGGATTTCATTAACCAATGTCACCATAATAAAAATAAAAAAAATAAAACAAGTTAAAAAATAAAATAAAATAAGCAAATTATTTGAATTGCTAATGCATTTTAGCAAGGTAGCTGGATACAAAATCAATATATAAAAAGTCAGTTATAAAGGCAATGCTCAGGTAAATAAATGTTCACAGTGATGGTATATGTCAAAGGGACATATTAGCCAACTGAAAGAGTTCCCAATGACCAAAGATGAAACAATTTTAGCAACAGTAAAAATAAACTACTATTAAATCATAGCACAAGTATAAATTAAATATCCAAGAGTCCATGTTTATATGAATAAATTATGAAATAAATAAATCCATGAGGTAGAAGAGATAGTCTCCTGTGCAGAAGTCCAAATTATAAACACATTCAACCCTTAAGAAGGTGGAGTATGACTCCCCGCTCCTTAGGCTAGAGCTGGGTATAGTGCCTTTGCTCTAAAGAGTACAGTATGGTAAGAGGACCCGAGAAAGTAATTTTACAGGTGAAATCTGACAAACTACCTCAGCCAGGCTACCAAGGTCAACTTCCACACTATGTACTCTTAATAAAATGGAATAAAAATAGCACTTCACATCTATGATCTTCCTCCTGAAAACCTATAATCATGAGAAAAACATCAGACAAATCCCAATAGAGAGCTCTACAAAATACCTAATCAGTACTCTTCAAAATTGTTAAGGTCATCAAAATAAAGAAGGCCCTAGAAACTGTCAGAGCCAATTGGAACCTAAGGAGAGATGGTTACTAAATGTAATATGGTATTCTGGTGACATCCTGGAATAGACAATAAAACATTATGTAAAAACTAAAGAAATTTGAATAAAGTTTATACTTTAGTTAAGAATAGCATGTAATGCTGGTTCATTAAGTATAACAAATGTATTATACCAACATAAGAAATTAGTAATAGTAGAAACTGGGTGCAAGAATCACAGGAACTCTCTGTACTATTTTGCCAATTTTTCTGTAAACTGAAGCTGTTCTAAAACATAAAGCTTATTTTGAAAGGATTAAAAAATGAGTTGCAACTTGATACATGCCCAAAAAACATTTATAAAGGTAATTATTAAAAGATAACTTTTATATTGGCTTCAAATAAAAAGAAAGTAAAGTACCAAGGAATTAAGCAATATTTGTATAAAATGTATGAATAAAATTATATTGAGGAAAAGATTTTCAAAGACTGAAATAGAAAACCATACCAAAAGCATGGTCTGCAAATTAATAAGAAAAAAGCAATAGCCTAAGGATGTAAATTCTCACCAAATTGTCCTAGTGATGTGATTCAATTCTTGTCAAGATATCAACAGATTTTGAGGAAATTTGACAAGCTGATTTTAAAATTTATGGGGAAGATCAAAGTTACAAGTAGAGGAAAACAGTGCTTAAAATGAGCAAAGTAATTGGATTTGCCTTACCAGATATCAAGTATTACTATACACTATAAAAATTGGAACACTATAGTACTATCACAGAAATAGACTAACTGGTAGAAAAGAATAGTGAGCCCAGAAACACATCTACACATACATGGAAACTAGATTTATACAGAACTTGGACTGCAGAGCCTTGATTAAAAAGAAAAAAAAAAAGCTTGAAAATAAATAAAGCTGAAACAACTGGTTATCTACAAAGAAAAATATGAATTAACTGGACCCCTGTATAACTTCATAAGCAAAAATCAACTTTAACTGGATTAAATATGTAAATGCAAAAGGCAAAACTATAAAACGTTGAGCATTACCATCTCATTACTTTTGATTGAGGAAGATTGCCTTTTGTACAGAGCATAAAGAGACAAATTGACAAATACAAATATACTAAAATTAAGAACTTCCATACATCACAAGTCCCTATAAGTGAAAGTACTGGGCAAGTTGGAAGAAATTATTTTCAATAGATTAAATGAAAATATTTAACATCCAGAATGTATAAAAATGCCTACAAATTGATAAGAAAAAGGCAAATTGTCCAATAGAAAATGTGGGCAAAAGTAAAAAATGAACTGGTATTTCACAAATGAGGAAATGCCAAAAATAAATAAATAAATAAAAAGATGCTCAAACTTATCAATAACAAAGACTACAATGATATATAATTTCAGACCAATCATATTAGTAAAAACTAAAGTATAACAATATTAAATATTGGTGAGGATATAAGGGAAGCTGAATAATTATACAATCTTCAGAATAAGATGAACTATAAATTGCTCCATTATCTTGAGAAAGCAATATGGTATTATCTAACAGACCAAAAATATGAAAATCTTATAAATCTATGACATTTTGATATACTCTAAGAGATGTATATCACATGTTCTTGTCATCACTCTTTGTAGTAGCAAAAGAAAAGAAAAGAAAAAACACTCAAATATTCATCAAAAGTAAAGTGAATAAACAAATTATGGCAGTTTTATAATGGAATATTATACAACAGTGAAAAGATATTAACTACAACTTTATTCGATGCCATGGTTGAATTTCAGGAACAATGTGAAGCAAAGAGAGGAAATAACACATAAAGTTTGATTTTATTGGTTTAACATTCAAAAGTGTGCATATCTAAATAATGCATTATTTAAGAATATAAATAATATAAAACTATAAAGAAAGCCTCTAAGATAGAAAGAAGGGGATAGGATGTGAAGGGCACTTGGCGAAATTTAAAGTTTTTAAATAAAATAAATATTTTATTTATGGATCCGGGGCATGGATACTTGGTGCTACTTATATGATTGTTCTATATTTCTTACGGATATATCTAAAATATTCTTTTGCATCTAAACACTACTAAAAAGTTTTTTAAGATAAATTGAATCATGGATGAAATGGCTCAAACTTTGGAGCTGAAGGTCCTTGGGCTCTATTCCAAATATCTCATTCACTAGCTGAAACTCTGAGCAATTCACTTAAACTATCTTAAGACTCAGATCCCTCGTCCTTAAATATAGCAGTAATAAAAACAGTCACTTAACTGTAGAAATTCTGTGGAAAGGACATAAAATCAGAATATGAAATCACCTTGCACACTGCCTACTCCTACAAGACATTCAATAGATGTTAGGTTGTCCCATTTGCTCATTCATTCATTCATTCATTCACTTTTCATTGATTCAAACATTCAAGAATGAAAATCAAGTTAATCAACTAATATAGTAACCAAAATTAGAAAGATAAACCACTGTCTTCCCTTCAGGTAATTTGTGTATTTTATTCAGGTTCTCTGTAAACAATACTTCTAATAACTTGAATCTCATTAATAACTTCATTTTTAACTAATTTTTACTAAATGTATCGGGGTGACATTGGTTAATAAAATTACATATGTTTCAAGTGTACCATTCAATAATACATCATCTGTATATTGCATTGTGTGTTCACTACCCAAAAGTCAAAACTCCTTTCATCACCATATCCCCTTTACCCTTTACCCTTTGATCCCCTCTACCCTTTCAACTTTAGTAGAAAAGTACGATCAGGGGCTATGAAAAGAGATTTGGTCCCTAGTCATTTTAAAATAAAACTACAGCTACACCTTAAAAACTACTTGAAAAAATAACATAGTAGCACTGAAAAAAAAACATGTTTTGCAATCATGTGTATTGCTCATACTATTGTTTAAATACAGCCTAGGTAAGTTATTTAAAAATCTCTGGGCTCCATTTATTCGTATATAAAATGGAGATTTTTTTTTATTGCAGGTTTCTGATGAGGAATGGAGGTAATATATGCGCATTGCCAAGAGGAGTACCTGATACATAGTAGGAGCTCAGAAAAGGATGGTAGTTTGTAGTTCCTCTGCCTGTACAGTGATACAGTTAAATTTTTAAAACTAATAGGTATTTAATTATTCTATAATATATAAATTTTGTAAATATACATATGTTTTTTAAAATTATAACATAAGAGCATTGTCAAGTATGATGGAATGATTAGAAACTCAGACACCAATGACAGATGGCCTAGATTTAAATTCTGATTGTACCAATTATTAGTTATATGACTCTGGGGAAGATCGTTAAACTGTTTCCTCATCAGTAAAGTAGAAATAAATAAATGAGGTAATTCTTATAAAGTACTTGGAACTTATATACATAGTTCAATAAATGTCTGGTAATTTATTAATAATATTACTGTTATTATCATTATTTGGTTACTTTTGAGAACCTCCCCTTTTGTGAAACTCCGAAAAGTACTGCCGTGTATTGGTATTATTATTTTAAATAAAGTAAATTCATAATCCTTTTAGTTTACAGAGTTTCTTAACATCTTTGCGCAAGAAGAAACCCCTAAAACCCAATGCAGTTTCAGAAGCCTGACCAATAAAAGTAAGCAAAGAATTTTAGGATCTTGGGTCCTGCCAGGAGTTGATTTTGGGTTCATCGTGGGCAAATTCCTTCTCATTTCCAATGCTTCAATTTTCACATCAGTATGTGGAAATACTTCTTTTACTTCCTTCTCATGCAGGAATTCTAAGATGAATCTCTTTTCTCCAAAACTTCGTCTTGGTTGAAACAAGCTTACAGAGTGACTGCTTGTTCAGAACTTTGTGCTAAAGGGTCAGAAGAAGTCAGTCTGTGACCACTGAAAGGTGCCTGGCAATAACAGTCGAAGACCTCAGGTCCCCTTAAATAATCCACTTCGTAAATAACCTTAGGATAGAATTGTGCTGTTGATCAAACTCTATGTGACTGCAACATCGCTTCAGCATGCATTGGGTTCTAAGATAACCACATTTATTTTCCAGAAACTTTTCTCTGAAGCACAACAATGCAATTTATTTCAAAAAGCTGCCTTTAAACAAAAACAAGAAGCAAAAAGCCAGAGGTCCTGTAAACCAGTTTTAACCAGCAATTCAGGATTATGAAGTTGCCATTCAGATACCCATATTTGCAGAGATGACAGAGGACTCCAGCAGTACGCCAAGAGCCCAAGGGGACGTTCCGTTGCCATGACTATGGAGCCAGAAGAACTCAGCTGGCTGCCCCATGAGACCAAAGTTCACCATTCTCCCTTCATACAGGGCTTTTCTTAAGAGCCTGCACAAAGACCAGTGGCCACATTTGCTATTTCCAAGCATCTATTTCCAGCCTGCCTTTTAACAAATAATTTTATTTTCCTTGATTCTTTATTATTTTGTTCTTTGTTGTTGTTGTTCTCTTTTCAGTGGTATAGGGCTGAATTTTTTTTTCTTTTTCTCACACAGTTCCTCTTCCATATATAACAAAGTCCAGATCTGCAGCCGTTGTAATTATTAGCATATTCCTGGAGAAAATTGCAACAGTCTACATTAAAGGACTCCCTGCAGAAATTTACACAGTAGGTATCCAATTTCTCTTTAAATAAAAGGCACTCAGAACAGTGAGGGGTTTAAAACAAGAGAAGAAATGGGGAACAAACAGAGCTTTGAGGAACAGCA
Source organism: Pteropus vampyrus (assembly GCF_000151845.1). Classification (NCBI taxonomy): domain Eukaryota; kingdom Metazoa; phylum Chordata; class Mammalia; order Chiroptera; family Pteropodidae; genus Pteropus; species Pteropus vampyrus. The sequence goes on from NW_011888789.1 coordinate 10,724,727, forward strand.
GGGAGATTTACCGTGGTCAAGAGCAGATAGCCAGGCTGAATTATTTGGATAATTAGTCTTCGTTAGCAAACTGGAGAAAATTGCAATGCCATCATAAGATGCTATAATGTACCCACAGACTGGCAGCATTAAAAATCATGTCTGACCCAGTTCCAAAAGGTTTGGCTCTTTATTCTTAATATTCTTTAGGAGAAAATAGGTTCTAAGACTGCAATCTCTCTTCGAAATGTTTCCAAAACTTATAAACATTTGCATTAATCAAGGTGATCCTGTTATCATTGTGGTTCTCTCAGCATAAAAAGAGGACCTTAAAGGACCTCTCTGACTATCAGGAAATGTTCAAGATGAAAGCAAGGAAACAAAACACATGAAAGAATTAATTTAATATTCCTTTCCTCAAGATGGTGGAAAGTATGAAAGCTAGGTTTACTCTTTTATGTTTCAGAAACCCTCTCAGGAAACGTAACTGGCATCAATAAAAGGAATTTAAATCTACTTTTATATTTAAAACTAAAACAAACTGCAAAGTTCTTAAAGAAACCTCCACCCCTTGATAGACATCTGGTAAAGGTTACACCTTATTGTCTGGATTTCTAAGCACCTATATAAAAGTCCTTTGTGAAGGACAATGAAATGCATTCTATGAATTGTCCCAAAGATCAATTCTGATCTGATTAGAATGTTGCTGCTCTTGAGGAAATTACACAGAGGGCTGAGGTGAGAAGAATAGTAGAAAAAGAAAATCAGTAAGGCTGGTTCTAAGGAGCAGGGTAGTTTAAGTTGTCTGGGAAGGAAATATAGTTTTTCAACAGAGATTAAAAAGGTTTTCACATTACATATGCAATGCCAGACTTGCCATGTTTTATGTAACCACATGTACACTTGTATACAAGTTCACAGGAATGACATTGGGAGGGAGGAAAGATGAACTTGTTACAGTCCCTTGAAAGTCATCCTCAGAGCTATCCCAGGGCATAATGCTTTGAATTTGTTTTTATCATTTAATTATAATAAAAAAATATTTACAGTATGGAAATTGTGTTAAAAAGTATGCAGCATGTTCTTTCAGTGTTATAGAGTCACTGTTTAACAGACACACTTAAGGATCATTTATTTTAGAGGAATATACTTGCTTATAATTGAATAAAGACTTAGTAAAATATGTGTTAACTTACAGATTTTGGTCTAATAGAAATTTAAATAGTTTCTGTCAGGTAGAAAAGGTGACTCCTATGCATGGTTTCCTGTGGGACACCAACCAGTTTTGGATTTAACCTATTATTCTGTTCTATCATTATTTCAAAATACCATAAAAATCCAAATCTTCAAAATACTCTTTTAAATCACCCTTTACCTTATTACTGGTTTCCTTATTAGTTAATGAGTTGAATAAACTCCTTGAAACAGATCCATATTACAATTACATGAGAGTCATACTTTCAAGTTTTTGAACATTATGCTTTGAATTTAAAAAGTCACTGATAAAACTCCACATTATTCATAGGATGGTGAGAACAAACATGGTGATTTCTTGGATTTGCAAGTACTGTGGCTAAAAATACTTTGTGGTGATCTTGTTGGACAAAATTTTTTTCTCCTTTTAAAACAATTATACTTTAATGAATCGTTTTTCTGCCTTATAAGTAAAGAAAAAGTCATGTCCCTGTCCCACTCGTTTATCTCACCCAAAGATACCAACAGAATTGAAGTTAAGGACATCTGGCCTCATTTAGAGGAAGCGATGGAGGAATTGATCTTAAATAAGCAATCTAAGAACGTAAAACTTTCTGAGTCCCAGATCAAAAGTAAATTGGAAAAAAAATAAAAGGAAGTTGGTCGATCATTCTAATTGGAAATGCTGGGGTGTGCGTGTATGTGTGTGTGTGTGTGTGTGCGTGTGCGTGTGCGTGCCTGCATGTGTATGTGTGTATACTTTATCCTAGTTCTTCTGGATACCTCAAAGGAAATTAGAAGTAAAATGTTAAAAAAAAAAAAAAAGTAAAATGTGCCAATCAGGTAAATGTCTGAGAACAGAAAGATGACACACTTTTTAGAGTCTCTTTTCTGAGGGCAACTCTGTTTTAATGTCTCAGAATATTAAGGTAAATGCAATAGTCCTTTGAGAAGAAGGACTCCCAAGCTTGGTGACTTATCTGGATGTCAAAATCTGGCAATGTTAAGAAGGACTTTCATCTCCAACAAAATGATACAGAAAAGAAAATTAAATGTCTTAACTAACAATGAAGTTTTTTACATGGGATTCACTGAAAAATCTTCACTTAGGACCAGAAATCTAAGCAACCATTTCTCTGCTTTCTACTACTATTAAAATATTTTTTCATAGGCAAATTTTTTTGGGGGGGAGGTCATAAATGAAATTTTTTTCCTGTGGCTCTTGCCTAATAGCCCATCAAAATTATTTGTGAAACCTAAAAATAAAATCCATTATTTCTTAAGCTTCACCTCGTATTTCAAGCATCAAGATCTTCATGGGAAGGTCCTGCCTAGACATTTCTATTTTTGTTCCAGTTTTATTGAGAAATAATTGACATACATCAATCTATAAGTTTAATGTGTATAGCATAATGGTTTGATTTACATATATTGTGAAATGATCCCCACAATCAATTTAGTTAACACCCACCATCTCATATAGATAAAATAAAAAGAAAAGAAAAAAAAATTCTCCTTGTGATGAAAACTCTTAGGATCTATACTCTATACAACTTACCTATACAGACCCCCTCAAAATGTAGCAAATCATAAAACCTAAAATAACACAAACATATAATAAAAGCAAGAATAATAAGATAAATACATAACACACTTTGTATACCCATCAATCCACTCAAGTAATAAACTTTCCATTTTATCCATTACCAGATGCTCACTAAAAGAGACCACTTTGCTACTAGCAGAAGCAATAATAATTTCAGTAGCTCTCAAGATTCTTTCTCCCTGCATGTAAATAGAACGAATGGTGGACTCAGACAAATTCAACCCATGCACAATGTTTTTATTTCATTCACCATGATTGAAACAGTTATGTCCAGTTTTGTGCTAAGCATAACACCATAGCATTAGAAAGAAGGTCTCATAGGCTTTTCTTAAGACCTTAGGACACATTTTGTTAATGGATGCACAAAATAAATCTGGATAAAGCACAGATGCTCACAGGTGCAGTTCAGAGCTATGGGGCTTGATACTGAGATGCTAAGTACAGTTCCCAGGGAAAGAGTGGTGTTACTTTTTTTTGGCAGAGTTATTTTTGCTGCTCAGGGCGCATGCTGCCTATATAAGGCTCACTGCAAAATAAATGCCGAATGCTATTTTTACTTTTCACTTGTTTTATAAAAACAAAAATCCTCTTCTGATTTTTTTCAGTTGGCGAAAACAGGCACTAATGCAGGTCTTCTATAAAACAAAATGGCATAATGCAAACTTTTGAAAAGTGAGTGAATACCTATATAACACAAGCAGTGTTAACTATTAGACTTCTCTAGTTTTTAAAAGTTTCTTGTTCATATCTTACACACTAGGATTAAAGAATCTCTGAATTAAATACTTAGCTAAATAGTCATTTGAATTTGTATTTGTTGCAGGAGGTTTTTGTTTTTGTTTTTGTTTTAAATTAAGATATACTTCATAAACCTGGGGAAAATTTTATCTTGTTGTTTATGCCCTTATCATATACCCCTCTTTTAGTAGAGAAATATAGCAGCAACATGCTTGTTGTTTTTAAGTAGAGAAATGTCCATATGACACAGTGGTGAGGGGTTTTCCTTTACCTTTTCCAAAGATAATGGGTTTTTCTTCATCTCCAAAGCCAGACTGAGTACTCTGTGGCTGCCCTCTGAAGCACTGTTATCTTTCAGGAAGAGAGCTTGAGATCCCACTGAGATGATTTCTTCCAAGAGGGCCTGCTCATTTCTTCATCCCCAGTGTCTAGAAAAGTGCCTGGCATCTAAAAGCTGGCTAATTAATGCTGGTCAAATAAATGAACATGTGAATAAATAAAGGATTGGTCCAAATGGATTACATATCCTCTGCTAATTTGCATGCATCGTTATTCTGATTATTTACTTCATTGGACCTCTGTTACTCAACGAAGACAAAAAGCTGGCATTTCTCTGGGGAAAAAAAATGAGATATTTTTACATCCTCAAACTTCTCCCTCAATTTTTCCCACATCCCCAAATCTAAGTACCTATTTTTCTCATCTTGTTTCCCCCCACACACCACCCCTAAATTTCTATTGCTCCTGCAGAGGCAAGCAAAAGAAATTTGAAAAGAAGTTAAGAGTTGACTCTAAATAGAAAAAAAAAAAAAAATTGTCACATTCCCACTGTGGTGCACCTTTTAAAGTCCCAGTAAGCAAGAAAAACACGGGGCTCGTAATTAACTACTAGAAGACTGTGGTAAAATCAAGGGAGACTTTGAGATTCTAGACTTCATTAGCAGTTAAAGAAGAAAATAATCCCCATGGCCAGCAGGTTAAAAGTTAATTAGGAGCAGTGCTAGGGGACTTGCTGTCTGACAGAGAGGCTTATGAGGTAGTTTCAGGCTCTTTATTGCCACTATGTTTGCAAGCTCCCAAGATACAGAGCAAATCCCCAAGGTTGTTCAGAACAGGGAAGCTCTGTGCCTTCAACACTCAGGGGTCCTCTGCCCTACCCAGTGATGGGTGCTTTGGGACTTTTTGTCCATTTGTTCTGAAAGCAAACTTTTTCTTAGATTAAATAGGTACATTTGGTTGGAACGAAAATAAGAGTGAACAAAGGGAGAAAGACTGAAAAAGAGAAAAGGAAACCATTTTTTTTTGGTCAAGACATAGGCTTCAAAGGATTCAAGGACTTCCATTCTTGGGTGACCTGGTATTTCCTTAGACTTAAACCTACAAGTTATCATTGCTTTCTTTCTCTAAAAGTCTCACTCTGATTTTTCTCTGCAACAGATTGTAAAATGGATATTTCTTTTGAAATTCTTAGGTGAAAATATCAAATATCAAAGTGAATTATGAGACATACCACACCATAGAACTGGAACATCGTAGGTACCAGAGAAAATCTAAAAGGCTAGTCCTGGCTCTTCTTCCACTCTCCATTTCAGCTTTAGTAGAAAACAGCAGCTAGTGGGTGTGAGAGGTGAGTAACAGAGATGAGAGGACTCTATCTCTACCTCCCTTTCCTGGCTACAGACTTTTGTCCGGAAACAGACCCTCAATAGAGGAGGAGAGTAGAAGTTCTACCTTCAGATGCGTTGAATTGTTGAATATTCTATGGGAGTGAGCAGCCTAATTACTAAAGCAACCAAAAGCTTGTCTTTTTAGATAGAATGACTTTGTGATTTGAGAATGTGGATTTCAGACTTTGTATTTCTTGTGTAAAAATGAAAAAGTCATGGGACTACAAATATTTTCATGGGGGGCTGACCTCTTGACTAAATCCAAATGGATATTGAAGGGCTAGCTAATTAAATTTACTTTGCGATTTCGACTTATGAGCAAGACTTATTCCTTGTATATTTCAAACCCTTGTTAGGCCTCAGAATCTGAGCTGTTCATGGTAGAGGGCTGGTGGGGGGTGGTGGGTAGAATAAAGGGAAGATAAATTCAAAATAGCTTAAGGTCTAGTACAGTATAATTTATATAAGTTTGAGCTGTGTCCTGGATTTGTAGACAGTTCTATTATTAAAGTAGCCTGAGGTTCCTCTAGGATTTTTAAGAAATATTATTATGATAAAATTCAAGTTTTACTTGATCTAGTTCCTACCACCCAGATAATGTCAAATGTCTGACTCCCACAAAATCTCTTACATCTAGAATTTCTGAGAACTCCATTTATTCTGCTCTTCCTCTTGGTTGACTTTGTTGCTCAGGAAGCCATTTGAGATTGACATATTTTCCTCCAAAGCACCAGAGCCCCTCACCTGGTAATCCTCTGAGTGTTCCAGTAAGACTGAAGAATAGGAGTTCTTGGGAGTACAGAGGGAAATGAGTTGGGGGAGTAGGTAGAGACTGGCCATAGAAGACTTAAGACCATAATATTTTTTAAGGTATCTCTTGAAGTGATGGAAATGACACATTTGCCACAACAGACATGTGTACTGAAGCAGAGAGAAAGGATTTCACCTCTGAGGATAGATCACCTTATATTTAAGTTCTTTAAAATAAAAGATTGTTTCTCCAAAGCAAAAGGTAGTGAATCTATAATTCTCCGATTCCCCCTTCCAGAGCAGAAGTGACTTCAAGGTGGTTTAGTTCAATCCCTAACTTTGGTCTATCGGGAAATTGAAATCTAATACAATAAAATGGCCCATCCACGGTCCCCTAACCAGCTGGTGGCAGGAGAGGAATCAAATGCTTATCTCTTTAATATCCAACCGGCTGTTGTCCTTTCTACTACATTACGTGTCTTCCTAAGTTTAGACTTCACTAAAAGATAGGTTTTGACTAAAAAATTGCTTTCTCCTGGAGCAGATCAGAATTTTAAAATAGAGAAAATAAACGGTTCTTTTAAAGTTAAGAACTAGGATACATGTAAATTAGACAACAAGGGAAATAAATTCAGACACATGAATTTGCCTAGACAAGACAGTTATAAGTAAAGAATTCATTATAGAGACTTAGACTGACCCAGATAGTGGCTTTAATAAAGAGAAAATTGATCCAGAAACAGAAATCTGAGAATTATAGAAAAAGTCAAAATTAACTCTTTGTACTCTAAAATCCCTTTCTGTAACAATGTTCTAAGAATTATACCTATTTTGTGGTTGATTGGCTTATAGAACTATAAAACGTATTGCAGCTACATATCCTTCTAGAATAACCTATCCAACCATGCCAGTATTAGCAAGAATCTGCAATAGGCAGAATATTGTTCCCACTCACCCCTCAAATGTCCAGATCCTAATCTGGGGAATATGTAAATATGTTAACTTATATGGAAAAAAAGACTGTATAGATGTGAGTAAGGTTAAAGACCTCGGTGAAAAAGGACCTTGGCTTTAAAAAAAATCTTCCCACCAGCAAAGGGAGAAGCAATAATAATAATAACAATAGTAGTAGTAATAATAATAATAATAATAATTTTAAAAACTATACAAACAGAAGCATCTCCCCTGATAATTCATAACCGTAGGCCAATATAAGTTTCAGAGAGTTCTGAAAATAGAAAATAAATTGTAGTGAGTTATAGATTGAGTGAAAAAAGTGGAAACCACCAAGTTTAATCTTTTCACAATGAGGAATCCACTTTGCAGCAACCCCTATTGGTGTTCTTCTATTTCTGGTTTGATCTCCAGTACGTATGGATCCCCACTGCCATCCAAGGTACTTCGCTTAAAACTTAACAGGTCATTGATTAGAAAATTCTCTGAGCTTTGAAATCTCCTCCCCTATAATTTCTACCTATTTGTCTTAATTTTGCCTTTTGGACCTAAGGCCACTGAGCGTAAAGCTTCTACAGTTAATTCTAAACATTTGGAGGCTGCAAGTATGTCATCTCCAGGCAAATCTCTCTGATTCCTTGACTAAATCTTCCTGCTTATCAAAAATGGAAGTTCGAATAAGCCTCAGTTGAAAAAGTGAGTAGCTTTTAAAAAGCAAATGATAGGGAGAATATGGTTTCATAAATTGATTGTTGTCTCTATTTCTTTGCCAAGATAATTAGAAATGTCACATTTTTATGTAATTAATGGGCCATATTTCTAAAGGTTTAAAAATCCTCAAAAGTAAAATCTGGATGCTTCTTTTCTCTTTCTGCCCAGGAAATCCAGCATCTGGATGGAACAGGCGATTTAGGAGCACATGCAGACTCAGTGTGATTCAAGAACCAGGGATATTTTTCATTTTTGTTTTTCTTGTTATTTATTTTCTTCACCTTAGGTTTCTGAAAACCAGGAACAGATGGGCTAATCCAAACTCCTCAGAGCAGACGGCATAGCAAACTCCCCGCATGAGGAACGGGGCTCTCCTGCAGAGTGCTGCAGCCACAGAATAATTTACTCAACTCTGCCTCAAAAGGAACACTCACAGAACTTTAAACAATTAGCCTTGCCATTGGCCCCATTAGCAACCACTGTTGGAAAGACGTGTCTTTGCCTGATCCCTGGAGGCTCCAGCAACACCCAACACTAGATATCGGTGTAAGGAGTGAGGTCCACAGACAGATGCACAAATGAACAGAAGAGGTGAAATTGATAGGCTTGACAAATACCTTGGCATCAGACGATTGGGAAAAAATTAGAAATGAAGAAAAATGTTGGGTAGAAGAACAATGTGTTGTAGGATAAAACTTATTATTTTAAAGCATTCTTTACTCTGCTGACTACTGTGACACCTTTATGTCCCTAGCTATGTTCTTCCCTTTCTTCCCATTATAACCCAGTTAAAAGAGTTATTTTTATCCAAAGGAATGATGGCTTATAAATAAAAACCTATTACCTTCCCCCTACGTGTTGGCATTGTTACAGAAGGATTTGCTAAAACATAGAAGTCAATTTGCTGATAGGTGTGGGAGATGGTTGCCAAAGGAGTTCGAAGACTCTGCTATCACACCAGTTTCACAATTTAGCAGAGATGATGCCAACGTCTACTCTTTTTTATAACATAAAATAAAACAGATAAGTAAATTGTATATCTAAAAACTAGACAGAGATAGAGAAGGGTTATATAATTTTTAGACTGGGTTCCCAGGTCAAAGCTTAGATAAATATCTCCCAACTGTATGAACAAGAAGTTTATGTTCAGTTGTGAGTAACAAAAGTCAAACACAAAACAATAACAAAACAAGGCTTAAACAAATGAGGGGTTTTATTTTTTCCTCAAAATTAGCTAAGTATTTGCTAGCAAGCACTAGATCAACAAATTATAACTGTTAGTTCTGAGGTCTCTGAAAATCTGCTGACCATTTCCCATGGTTGCACAATGACTGCCCCAAACCTGTGTCTATGTTCTAGGCATAAATAAAGGGCGAAGTTCAAAGGGACATTTTGCAAGCTTTCTTAGAGGTCACATCTAATGATTTCTACTTACATCTGTCAAGGCAGAAATATGTCCCTTGGCCATGTCTAGCTTCTAATGGAAGCTGAGAAATTAATTTTTAAAAATCAAACTTGTTAATGGTCCTCCCCAGAATTATAGGTGTGGTATTAAAGATTAGGAGAAATAAATATTAGAAGTAGCAGTCCCTCTCTTACTAGCTTAGAGGGAAGGTGATACATTATAATTCTGAAAATACAGTAAAATTTTAATCTGATTGTCTTAATAAGAACTATTTGTGGGCAATATTGGGAGCTGGTAGAGAGAGGGCTTTTGATAATGAAATAAACTGTTTTCAATGATTAGATTAAACAATCAAACTTTATAATTTTTAGATTAAATCTTAAGGTCAATATTGCTTCAACTCAATCTTTCACTCCAGCTAATCCACACTACTAGTAAGTACTATGCCATGAAAATCTGCGTACAGACCGATGGTCACCTTTTCCTCTCGCTTAGGCTACTGAAAACTTCAGAATCAAAAATAAAAATTTAAACTATTCTTAAGATGCTATACTATCTAATGAGAGATTTCATAATACTTTCAATATACTATTAAGCAATTCATACAGTATAGATTTTTCTATTTGTGATATGGTGTCCCAAAGAGGACTTGTTTTTTAACCATGAAAAAACTCACATACCTACAAGTTATGTTCACAATGGATCCATATTTCCTTCTTACATTCAGAGAAGTGGAGCTGATTCCATACATGCCCCAGTCTTCTACTTGAGAAAGATCTGGGCATCAGAAAGAATGTAACAAGCTCTGGCACCACTGGTAACATAGAGCTATTTCCAGTCAGAGCAGTGATTCATGTAATAAAGTCCAGCTTTGGTAAAAGTTTAAGATCCATCAGTCTGTGATACCATGTTTTGCTTTGTTTTTTCTTCCCCAGGAGCAAGATTAAACATATGTTTGAAAAGGGAATCTTTTCCTCATATAAAACTAGACTTCCTTCTTGTCTTAACAAAATAAAAGAGTAACAATAGGAAAAATGAGGAGAAATAGAAGAAGAGGAAGGCTTGCTTTGCTGAGGAGGACTCACTTTTAAGGACACTGCTGGACTGGTTTAGTTATCTACAACTCTAGCAGGTGGGGAGACTGAATTGAACTTGGAAGACTCTATCTCCCACACCCTGGTCCAGAAGCCATTCTTCATCATCTGAACTTGGAAAAACTTGGGCAGAGGAGACCTTCCATGAGCATCCAGTTGAAGCTATGAGGAAGACATTGGATTGCAGGACTTAAAGATGAGGCTTCAAAAGGAGGTGTCATGGACACCGAGGAGGCACAGGTAAAGCTGGGAGAGTGCAATGTTGCCTTAGGATAGGTTATCCACATGTAGAGCAGTGGCCAGGAGTAGTGTGAAAGTACTTTATTAAGAAGTGTTACTAGGAAAAATGAATAGAGGAATCAAGAAGGGGGACCAGGAAGAGAAGGAAGCAGAGCAAGAGAGAAACATCAACCAAAGTCTCACAATGAGCGTGGCTGAACCCTGCAGGCAAGCTCTGGGGACAGAGGAGGTCACACCTCAGAACTATCCTGATCAGACCCAGGGGAGCTGGAGCATTTATGTGGTCATTGATAAAGGCCTGGCCCTGGGGAACATGCATCCTCAGGCTTCCGAAGTGCACAACAGTCTAGGGCAACTCTCCAACAAAAAGATGCAGATGCCTGCTATGTTAGGGGATTAAAACACATTGAAAATCTGTGTGCACAAAAATGGTAAAGGGCTCTGAGGGGCACTGACAGCTTCTGCTGCAGCTACCCTCAAGGGATTCCCTGTTTCTGATATCTGAGTCAGTAAAGCCTCTTTCCCTTTATTTTATTTTATTTTTTTTATTGAGTACAGTGCTAAGGTCTGTGTAGTTCTGTGAAGATGAGCCATCTTCTAAGTTAAATAACTAGGTATATTTTCATTTCTTCTGAAAATCTTCCTGAAGACAGGAAGGAGACCAGGACTTTATCATGGAAGAACCTGAAGCATTTTGCCTGAAAAAGAGACCATGGATTACTAGATAAAGTCATCACTGTTTTCTGTAACTGTAGAGTGATAGCTGTTGAGAGGGGGCTCCAGCACTCAAGTTCGTAAGTCTAAATATCTTGAATTCTATACTCATCCTATCAGCTAGGAAGGGACATCTTGTTACTTTTCTTGCTAGCAGGAATACCAAGTACACAGAAGTGCAGAAGCTATGGTCTTTTTGATGTTTCTTCCATAAGATTCAATTTCTGGCCTGAAATTAATAGCAGAGCCTTTTAGGCAACTATGACAGAAAAGACAAGAACCGTCTATCAACACTAAGATGAAACAATTTGGGTTCAGTTTTTTCTGTAACCAACAATATTAAATTAGAGGAGAGAGTATAATCTCCTATTGGAGAATAACACATAACTATTTCATGATCTCTTACACAATGATTACCCTGATAGAAAGAACATATCGCAGGTAGTAATGGCACTGCCAGATCCCTAAGTTGATCCAATCTATCAGTAAAATGGATGTTATAATTATCACTAATTGATAAAGGCTTCTCAAACCTAGAAATAAAACCTCTTCAAGTTCAACTAGTTAAATTTCTTGCGTCCATCTCTGCACAGGAACAGGGGTAGATCCCTATTCATCATGTAAGGTGATTAGTGGCTGACACATATTTATAACATTTAACCTGTGGATAATTCCTTAGGTAAGATTCAGATTCTCTTTTTGATTAGATAACTCTTCCCTTATTTTGATCTTGATAAAATTGGACATCTCTATATGGTGTTGGGTTAATTAAAAATATGGTGAATACAAGCAAGGCTAATTATTCCTAGCATCCATTTCCTTGTGAAGTGAGGGAGAAAAATATGGGGGCACATAGAGGCCTTTGAGCAAGTGAGAGTTTAGATGCAAAAGGTATCTTAATGGTTTTGTTATTAATATTGAACCTAAATTTGAGAAAAGCAATATAAAGAAGAGTTGTCAGAGGACAATTATCATTACCTCGAGAAATAGTAATATGTTCTAAATACCTAAAGATAAGAAATAATTATTATAAAGTCAATATATTAATCAAAAAGACAGTATTTTAATATAAATCTAGAAGAAGTTATACTATCAATTATAAGAAACTTTATTTGGAAATGAGGAATTTTTATTTTAAAAATTATTCACAAACCAATGTAGTGGTGAGTTTTGCAGTTTCTTTGATTGCAAAACTCATCACCACATTGGTTCGTGACCCAGAATCCCATTTCTTCAGAAATAAAAATGTATGTTCAACAAAAGACTTGCATATAAACATCCACAGCATCTTTATTCTAAACAACACACAATGTAAATAATCTAAAAGCTCATCAACAAGTGATTAGATACATTGTTGTAGCTCCATAAAACAGAATATTACTCAGCAATATAAAAAAAAAGAAACTGCTATACCCAAGAGTGCAGATTAATCTCAAAAGCATTTCACTGTGCAACAGAAGCCAGGCACAAAAGGCTACATACTAAATAAATTCAAGTATAGTGTATGAAATTCTAAAGAAGACTAATCAAACCTCTAGTGAAAGCCAATCAGGAGTTACCTAGAACCAAAGTAGTGGGAGAAACCCTGAAAAAGGGCATGAAAAACCTTTGGGGATGATAGAAATGTTTCGCGTCTTCATTATGGTAGTGGTTACATAGGTGTGTACATGTATCAAAGCTCATCAAACTATATACTTAAAATTGGTTCACTTTTTTAAATGTGTAAAGTATACTTCAATAAAATTGATTTTAAAAATCCCGAGCCTAACAAAGATCATCAGAGAGACACATGTGCGTCTTATAGGGCTCTTGAATAAGAGTACACTGGGAGGAGGTTCCTTTGGGGAGATCACACAGAAGGTAAATAGAACTTCTATCAAGTGTTAATATCTGACTGAATACTCTAAGTCCAATTCTCAATTGGTTTATCATTTATAATCTTTTTTTGTTTAATAATTTAAATATGCCTTTACACAAAAATATATTTAGATGGCTTATTTAAAGCCTTTAACTCTACTTTCAATATATATTAACCTAATCAGAGAATGGCTCTACCACACTGAACTCATCATCTTAACTAGAACTTCACAAAGAGCAAATTTGTTGTCTATAGACAAGGATATTTCATCAGAGAAGTGACATTTAAATTTTTGCTCAGTGCAAGTAGAGGAAACAATCCCCTATGATTTGTAGCATTGTCTAAAGTTCACAAAAATCAATCTTTAAAAAGACATTAATTATTATAATTCACTTAGTTAAATATATATGCATACAATCTCATAACCTTAAATTATTTGGGAAAACAATGATAATCTATCTGACCTCAAAACACTCTTGAAAATTTGCATGTGCAGAATTAAATAACTTTTTATAGAATGCAAGTTTAATATTTGAAATTCAATCTTATATAAGTGTTAAAGTTATATTTTATACCTCATTGTGAGAAAATTTGAGAAGACATGTTGCTAAATTTTAAACCAAAATTATCAAACCCATCTAATTTATCAAGGGATTTACCTAATTAATATGCATATTTTATAAACTAGTAGTATCTTATAATAAATCCGCATTTATTTACCATGCATTAAAAGTATATTAGAATCTTTTATTAGTTCATCTTTATGACTATTTGTTGCTAGCTGATATCATTTGCATTTCTTTGTTTCTTATCCAGTAATCTGCCACCACCAGCACAGCTTGACTTTTCTGAGCTGGTAGAGTTTTTCTTAAAAGGCCAGCATACTTAAAGCATTCAAAATTCGATTTCTTCCTTCTCTCTTTTAAATTTAAGATATTTTAATTTGTTAAACTTCTCCAGAGTTAATCTGATATCCAAAGGGATATCAGAGTTACGTTTAGAAAATATTTCAAATTACATATGCAAAGAATCTTATCAAAATTTGGGGCAAGTTGGGAAACTTTGGTGTGTTCTTTCTCTATAGGGAATAAGACCTTTGCCTGAGTTTGAGCCCTAGGTAAGAATATTTGTCTGAGGACCAAGTTACCAAGGTAGGGATTTTCGAATTTATCCTCAGAACGTATTACTCGTGGTAGTTTTAGAGAGAAAGGCAAGAATAGACTAGATAATACAGAAGCCCTTCAGCTTCTCAGGAGCTTAGGTGTTCATTAATGAGAGGTCTTCAGGCTTCAGAGAAGTCATATCAATTCCATCTACACCCCCCTTCCATCATTCCTTCAGGTTCATCCACACAACTGATTTATAAGCCAACCAGCCCTCTGCTCTCTAAGCCATGCCAAACTGTTTCAGTTTTTTTCAATATTGCACATCCTTTCTCCTCTTTAATGATAAATATGTATGTGTTTGTTTTTGATATTAATATAGTATGGAAGTAGAGAAGATTCTCATGATCAACAAATGTCTAAGAATGCCCCCTAAAATAATTTGATTATAGATGAAAAGGGCTGTAATTATAAGCAGATCATTTGTTGACATTCTCTTCTGTCTGTAAAGAGGCTTTTCTCACACACACACACACACACACACACACACACACACACACAGAAAACTGACAGCCATAGAAAATTCAACCATTATGCAAAAGCAAAATTAATGGGGATGATATGGGAATGATATACTAGCAACCCCTTCAGGGAAACAGACACAGACAAACTACTTAAGGATTCTTTCTAAGCTGCCCCTCTCCCTCTTCCCCAAGAAAAAGATCAATGGTATACATACAGCATGGGGCAATTTTCCGAAAGTCGAGACTGAATGGCCTGTGGTCTCTTAAAGGACTTACTCTCTTGAATCTGTTGTGGGAACCCCAGGAAAGCTGGGGCCAATGGAAATTTTGTAAAATCCTGCAGACATACAACAGAGAGTCATTCTTTTAGCACTTAACACTGAGAGAGAGAAAACAGATGGCCATTAATTAATGACGGAAATACTTCAGATCAGTCATGAACCAGAACAAACCAGACAACCACAGCCATGAACCAGAAATATCCAGAAACAGACTCAACAAATATCTGCCATTACAGTACATGGCAACCTATTCTGGGAGCCAAGAAGAGAGCCTGATGAAGACGCCTGTGACAAAGCACCACATATTCGTGACTCCAGTAGCTGAATCCTTATAGATAGAAAACCATTGACATCAGTCAAAACCAAAACCCATGAAAATTTTGGTCACTGATTAAGCCACCCCCTAAATGTACCCCATAATAAAGAATAACACAAGGCAATGCCCTTGCTTTTAAAATAACCAATAGATAGCTGCCTCTATTGTTGAAGTCATTTTAATAAATAAAAAATAGAATCTTCTGTTGTTTATGGCATATTCAGAAAACAGGGCTTTTAGAATGTGCTGCCATTCTGGTTTTGATATAACCATGTGAGATGACTTAGTTATTTGTAAGTTTATGATTGCTATTAATCTATGGATTCCTATGATTACCAACTCATATCAGATGTGAGATTTTCAGAAGCAGAAATCTCTTCCAGCTGTGCTATGGGACAGGCTCTGTGTCAACAGAGTTATGCTGCTAAACACAATATGTCAGTTTCACTTTTTACATGAGAGTGTTATTCTAGAATTTTTGTTACACTGCTATAAGTAAATCTGAAATGTATTTAAAATGTTCCTAAAACTAGTAATAAAATGGTATGTCTATAAATTTTCCCACAAATCAAGGAAAGTATCTATTTTTTTTCCAAAAAGTGGGGGGAAAGGCATACTTCTCTTTCTCCTCTTCCCTTCTCTATCTGCACCCCTCCTCCAGTGTGCCCTTGGAGGGGAGGGTGTGTTGAGGAGAGAGGCAGGAGTGTTTGTTCTCCTACAGCTAGTGATCATGATCCTGAGTCATATAGGACTTTAATGGTTTTTTTAGGTCTAAAACTGCCTGGCTCCTGGTTGATCTGTGCTGAAAGGGTTAACATACAGTGAAGGCAAAGTTAACAAGGGACAGGCCATAAATGGCTCCAGCTGTGTATAATTAACTGTAACACTACAGAGTAAATGACTTTTATTGGCAACCATGTCATAACTTCATTAAAAGTCATATTTACAGCTCTATCATATGAAATGAATCCTCCTGTATTCTGGAATTTAATGAGCATTCATTTTCACCTTGTTCAATTATTTTCCACTCCCCTAAACCACCCCCTCCCTCACTGCTCCAACTCATCCTCTCCCTAGTGTGGGAAACGTGAAGCCAAAATACAATAGAACTGTAATTAGCACCTGGCAGAGGGCCCCTCTTCTAGGAAGCATTTCCCAAACCACAACAAAATTGTTTCTCCTTGTTTTCAATTATAAATAAGTAACTTCTTTACACAAAAACATTAAGTAAAAACATATTTGATTTGATGAAAAGCTTTCGATAGTTAGGCCTCTGCAAAGAGGTCATGTGTAAAACAATCTGGGACAAAGTCTAAATCTGCACAGTGAATCGTGATTATGAAGAAAAGTAAAGCTAACAATTGGTTTTGAATCAAACCTTTTCCATTATAGCTCCCATTATCTGAAAGAACCTATTTCACATTTTTTTTTCTTGTTGAGTGGTATATCTAATTAAATCTTTCTCCCTCGCCATTCAACTTTCTTTCCCTTTTCTTCCCTCTTTATTTTCTTTACTCAAGTTCCAAAGGAAATAGACTACCTGACCCATCAAGTGATCGAGGAACTCAATCTCATGATCTCAAGTTCAGCTTTCATTCCATCTCAAATGTTGCCTTAGAGTTGGGGATGTGTGGGGAAATTTTGAGTGCGGAAGTACAATACCAGGAGTAAATTTTCTTTGTTGAAGTTCCAATGAAGTCCTCTGTGGTTCAAAGTGAGACTAAAAGTCCCTATACGTATCAGGAAGAACACGCTCTGGGGATCCAAGCACACCTGTATTTGGGGGAGGGATATGTTGGGGGAGATATCTTTACTTTTTTCCTCAGGTTTATTAGCTATAATTGATACATAAATTGTGTAAGCTTATGATATATAATGTGTTACTTTGATACATTTATAAATTTCAAAATGATTACTACCATGGCATTAGCTACTACCTCCATCCCATCACATAGTTACCATTTCTTCTTGTGACAGAACATTTAATATCTTCTCTCTTAACAACATTCAGGTATATGATACAGCATTATTAGTTATAATTACCATGCTGTTCATTAGATCCCCAAACTTGTTAGTCTTATAATTGGGAGTTTGTATTATTTGAATAACATCTCCTCATTTTCTCACCCTCCCACCCCTGGTAACCACCAGTCTACTCTCTGTTTCTCTGAGTTTATTCTTTCTAGATTCCAACACATAAGTAATATCACACAGTATTTGTCTTTCTCTGTCTGACTTATTTCACTTAGCATAATGCCCTCAAAGACTATTTAAGTTGTTGTAAATGGCAGGATTTCCTTCATTCTATGGCTGCATAATATTCCATTATGTGTACACAGATGTAGATATAGGCCATATAGATATATACCATATCTATATCTATATCTACATATCACATTCATTCATTCATTCATTGATGAACTCAGGTTATTTCCATATTTTGGCTATTGTGAATAATGGGCAGATCTAAATTTTAATCCATAGTACCTACTAGTTATGTAACATTGAAAAATTTAGCTCAGCCTTCCTAAAGATCATTTTCAAATAAATAAGATTAAATACCATCATTCTGATGGAGTTATTAGTACTAAATAAAATAATATGCTTGGCATTTCATCTCAAAGAGAAGACATTTAATCAATATCTTTTCCACCCTTCTTTCTTCTGCCATCTCTCATCTCTTCCTTCTCTCCAAGAATTTATAATTTCCCTCTCTTCTATCTTAGTTAAGATAGAATGTTAGGCATTAATGTCTTGGGCTCTAGATTAATTGAGGGCTAATCTTGACAAAGGATGCATATTGATTGACAAGTCAAGTCTATCTGTAAAATAGACCTGTCTTCCAAGAAAGATTATCATCAAAAGTAATTGTGCCAAACTCAGTCGAGAAGGTGATGAGGAAAATAATAGCCATGGATAGTACTGAACATGAGGTCATTTTACCTCACAAGCCCTCTTGTGGTCTCTAACAGCCAGAACAGAGTTGAGGAGAGAGAGAGTGGTGCCCAAGAAACATTCAGGCACAGCCAGTACTTATATTTGTGAATGTAAAATGCCCTTGGAAGCTGGCATCGTTTTAGACAGAATGCCAACACACCAGGGGATACTTTCTGCTGCCAAGCATGCCGTCTTCAGCAAATTCCACTGCACACTTGTACTGCTCTTCTCAGTCCTGCTGCTTTATCTGATTTTAGGCTGACCCTGTATAATTAGCACTTTGGGCTGGCAGTATTGTTTAGTAACACCATTTCCATCATTCATCTGGAGACCTAATAAAGCTTAGAAATACCATGAGCAGGAACAACATCTATTTTTCCTTTCTTTTTCTTTCTGTCTTTCTTTCTTTCTTTTATTTATTTTTTAAACTGAGGATCAAGATTTCTTATTGGGTTGTAACATTATTTAACTGGCTCATAACCAGCATTTAAGCATTTTAAAAAATAGAATAGAGCAGAATAAAATAGAAAATAAACTACAATAATAAGGAAAAGTATAGATTCATGAAAAACTATATATATTTCGTGTGTGTGTGTGTGTGTGTGTGTGTGTGTGTGTGTGTGTGTGTGTGTGTGGTGCTGTAAAATATGGCCCAAAGTTTGAAAATCAATGATATAATGGTTAGCACTCAGACTAGATAAGTACCAGCTGGGGGCAAGTTTTCTTGTCCTGACATGTTATTACCTTATTTCAGTCTGCTCTTCAAAGTGCTCTTTATCTTCATATTTCTCATCAACAAAATGAGCCCAGCAGCACAAGAAGAAAAGTCAAATTTCTGAAAAGGAAACACAAGCGGGGGGGTGGGGGGCGGTCTATTCTAAATGAATCAAGGATATATTTGTCTCATTATTGCTCATGTGGGCTCCTGCATCAGCCACAACCTCTTTCCCTATGAAGTAGCAGTCATTTGACTTATCAAATCCAATAAAAATCTCAAATATGAACATTTGCATTTAGATGCAATGAGCTACAGTGTGTCCCTAATGAAGTAATTAAGCACAAGCATGCAGGGTGGCATTTAATTGCTCTTTACCAAGTGTTAATGGACATCTTATTCCGAATGTTTTGAGATAAAGGGCCTGGAGAGAGAGGTCCACCGTTAATGTCACTACTATATTCTGGCTCAATATCTAGTTCAAGTGAGGGGACCAGAAATGAGTAACGCTGAGGAAAAGCGGAGATATTAAGAATATTCCCAGGTGCCTCCGGAAAGGGGTTATTGCTTTGTGGGTCCCAGGTCCAGACTGGTACCTGGTTAAAAATGAGGCTCTTTTTTCTAGCATCTTTGATCTAACATATCTTTCTTGCTCTCTAGCTTCTACAGCCTTCTATTCCAGAGGCTGAATTTTAGATGTGAGATAATTACATAGAGTGCATACATTCTGTATAAAAGCAGACTCTGGGAAAAGGAAAAGGAATGGGCAGGAGATCAGTGGGTGAGGGGAGATCCCTACTGAACACTAGATTTTCATCTACCCAATCTGCCACACTGTTGAAGCAGGCAAATAGATCTCACACAAACACCATAGGATGCCCTTGCACATGTCCAAACAGATGGCTGGCCAGCAGAGGCATCTGCTCTGATTTTAGGCACCCAGAGAGAGTGCACTCCCAAATCCAGGACAGTTTTTGGAAAACTTCATACCTTTCCTCTGCAAAATAGTTGCCTCCTTCAAACTTATGCTTGTCTTTTCTCTTTTTCCCTTTTGACATTGATGTTCAAGTGCCAGCTTGTTGGAAAATAAAGGGAGGAAAACATGTACAGAGTATATTTTAAGAAAGGTCAAGAGAATGGAAAAAAAAACATAACAGAAGAATTAAAAGGAGTGGGAGGAGGGGGAAAAAAGCAAGATCCAAAATTAAAAACCCTGTTTAAATTGTGTCCCATTACTTTCTTCTTCCTGCTCTGTAATATGACTTTTTTCTTTTGGCAACCTATTGAAAATTT
This sequence comes from Pteropus vampyrus, assembly GCF_000151845.1. Classification (NCBI taxonomy): domain Eukaryota; kingdom Metazoa; phylum Chordata; class Mammalia; order Chiroptera; family Pteropodidae; genus Pteropus; species Pteropus vampyrus. The sequence goes on from NW_011888789.1 coordinate 10,744,806, forward strand.
AGGAGAATGGCTGATTATTTGGATATGAGAAGCACAGTAATTAAACAAGACACGACTGCTGCTATAGACTACTAAGACATCTTTTTTTTCCCTCTTTTCAAATAGAGAGAAATAATAGAATGGGAAGATCTAGCTCTGCTCCTGGGACAGGCTCTACACAAGTAGTAATTAAGCTATTTGGGACCAAATTCCCTGTGCCATTTTTACCCTTGGACTCACCCTGTAAAGACAATCTACTGGTTCACCAGGCTTGCTCTTTTTTGTGACATTCCCATCAGCTCTAACGAAGTTGACAGATGTCTGTTTTCTGTAACCAAGACAATTGCCTCCACCATGTTTATTACACTGTTGATTGAGAGAAGGTGAGTTAGTTCATAAAGGAAGCATTTACTTACATGTGATAATATTGGGTCATAGCTGCAAATGTGTAGACAAAAATAGTTGGTTAAAATCCCAGCTCTACTGAGTAAGGTTGTGTGATTTTGTGCAATTACTCTCCATCTGCTTCATTTTCTGCCCTGAAGAGAACAAACAACAGTTATAGCTATCTCATAGGGCTATTGTAAGGATTAAATGAGTTAATTCATGTAGCGCACATACAACAGCACAGGGCATATTTTTGAGTTAACTTTTATACAATAAGGATGAGAAACAAGAGGAAGCAAAAGCTTTACCCAAAGAGACAGAGACAGTTCAAGCAGTATGACACACAAAATATACAGAGGCCTTTGGATTCCCCGCATGAGAATACTATTCATTTGCAAACTCAGTTCTCCTTGGAAAAGGAAAAATGACTCAGAAAGTGGAGCCAAGGGTCAGAAAGAACAATGTGATGGTTAATGTTATATGTCAACTTGGTTAGGCCATTGTGTTTAGTTTTTGGTCAAACACCAGTCTAGATGTTGCTGTGAAGATAATTTTAAAGAAGTGATTAATATGTAAATCAGTAAACTTTGAGTAAAGCAGATTACTCTCCATAATGTGGTTGGGCCTCATTCAATCAGTTGAAGGTCTTAAAAGACCAAGGTCCTCCTAAAAAGATAGAATTCTAATTCCAGACTGCCTTTGGACTTGAGCTGCAATATCAGCTCTTCCATGGGTCCCCAACATATCTGCCTGCCCTTTAAGATTCAGACTTGATACTCTATTTCCTCCCACTGGAGTCTTGTTAGGCTTGTGACTGCTTAAACCACTAGAATATGGTGAGAGTATGTTATGTGACTACCAAGAGAGGGTCACAAAAGGAAATGCAATTTCTGTCTCGTTTGCTTGGAAAATGCACACTTAGAGCCTTGAAATGCTGCAGAGCAAGTCCAGCCATCCTGAGTTCACTATCCTATGAGGAAACCAAACTCCACAGAGGGACTACTCTTCCATTTGCCATCCCAGCCCTCATGATATTTCCACCAAGGCTAAGAGTGTGTGAATAAAGAAGTCTTCAGCTGATTCAAGCCACAGAGTCATCTCCAGCCATCAAATATTCTAAACTAAGTTCCCAGATGCTGTGGGACAGAAATAAGCCATTGACAGTATGGAACTTTATCAGAGCCCTTGTGTTCCCAGAAAGCAGGGCCAGTCAAGAATCCTTCCACCCTTGCTTGCTATGCCAGAAACAACTCACTGAAAAGGATCACTCTGCCCTCACATTTTCCAAAATAAGATTCTCTTCATCATTTCTAATGACACCCATACAACTCATGGATAACTTCTCCATTTACCTTCCCCTATCAAACTCCAAATCCCCTTTCTTTTATTTGTAATGGTCTTTATTAATGAACATTTTCCCTATTGCAAAAGTCTGAATAAAATCATACCATTTATTGTCAGGAGCAATTTTATCTTTCACACCATTTTCACTGAGCTCTTTCCAAATGCTTGATCACAGAATCTGTGAGCATAATAAAATAGTTATTGTTTTAAGTTTAAAATAATTTTTTTTTCTGCAACAAAGATAGCCAGAATGGAGCTTGTCATCATCTCTCTTTAAGCTTTAAAGTTAAAATTTTACCAGATTAAATGTAGAAGTTAGTCTTCTACTTATATTTCCACATGTACTTATGGATGTTTTTAATCTGCAGAATTATAACTTTATTCAGTACAGGAAAGATTTTATCTATCATATTTTAAATTATTGCTTCTGTTTGATTTGTCCTCTTTTTCAGAAATACCAATTATCTATATTTTAGATCATTATTCTTTCTCTTCCATATATATCATCAGGGTTTTGCTTTTATCTCTTCTCTTTTCCAATAAATTCTAAAATATTAGCAAGTTTGCCCTTCATAACACTGACTTAATTTCTGGTAGATTCAAATATGCTCTTTAATGCTTTAATGATGACATTAAGTCTGTGATTATAATTTTAGATTTTTTTAAATTCTCTTTTAATTTTACTTTTTAAAAAACTGTGTATCTCTCAGCAAGTTTCTTTTTTATAACAAATATTAATCCATGGTTTTGCTATTTTATCTCCAATCTCTTATTATATAGAGCCCATATTTCTTTGAAATTTTTGAGAACATGAAGTGATTTATTTTTAAATTTATTTTCTGCAGTCTTTTAAAATATATATTATTTATCTACATACAGCTTGAGTGCTTTATTTCCTATTTTTTGTGTTGCAGATTTTTTACTGATTCTGTTTTATTTTTTCCCCTCAATAGTCAAGTCATTAAACAAGAAAACATCCATCCAGCCCTGCTGTGGTTTTCTCCTTGTCTCTCTAGTTGCTGTTGGAATTCTCTTCTCAAATTTAGGGCTGTAGATTTAAAGATGCATGCATGCCCTAACCATGCTTCTGGTGTTTTGTTGTCTTATATTTAAGGTAAATTTGCAGACATAAGGCTGGGACATCTAATTTCAATACAAAATATTTTATTGAATGAAGTTTATTTCTGGAAATTCCTGAGTTCAGTCTGCTTTTTCTTCAGACTGCTTTTTTTTTTTGCCTTTTTCTAATAATTATTGACAGAAAGAGTAAATAACAAACTATAACTCATAGTACACACCTTTCTGGGGCTTTTCCTGGTTCTGTTCTTTGCATGAAAAAGACAATGTAGTAAGTATAAAATGTATCTAAATCTACTCCCCAATTTACACATTGCTAAGGATTGTGGTTTTCGTTTAAAAAAAAAAAAATGTTGTACTATAACAGCTTCAGGAAAGAATCTAAGCCTGACCATGTGAAATTTAGACCTTTGTCATTCATTCATAGCTTGGCTGTTGATCTCACTGGGTGAGCTGGTCTTTTTGCCCATTTATGTTCATACTTTACAACATAGATGTAGGGTATGCCTATACCTCGATAACAGTGAAGTATTTGTCTTTCATTTTATTATTTAGTAACATGAGAGCTCCTGGCATAAAATATTCAAAATGGTTTAAGAGCCTTTAAATAGGGGCAAAATGAAAATTGCTGATTTTTTATTATTGTTTTTTAAAGGAAGTCATTTAGGATTATTCTACTGCAGCTTTCTGATTAATGCCCATCTCAGCAGCATTTTCCCAGTGGCTTTGTAAAGGTTAAGTTACTTCCCTGAACATCACACCTTCAGCTGATGTCACCCAAAAGTAACAGCACAGAATTCTGCATCATTTGATCTCAGGGAAGCATAATGTTTACTTGATGCAGAAAAAGTTTTATTTTTACCGCCCGTCCCCCCTCCCCCATAACCACAACTGTTCTCAGCTTGAATGCTCTTTAGCTGACATTTATGCTGCTTACACAGATAGCAATGAGGAAAAAAAGAAAAAGAGAGGAAAAAAAGAACAAGCAAGGATATTGAACTCTACAAATTTTATTTGGAATTCCAAATAAGGGTCAGGTTATCTTCTGCTTTGCTTTTCAAGATGTGGACCCTGGGCCAGCAGCATCAGCATTACCTTACAGCTTATTAAAAATGCAGAATCCTAGCCCCATCCTGGACTTTATGAAGCAGAATCTGCATTTTTAATATGATCCTTGGGTGATTCGTATGCACATTGAAGTTTGGGAAGTACTGTTCCTTTTGATATCCCCTCTGACAAATTCTACAGAGGAACTCTGAATTCTCTGTATAGCTTCAGCTGCTCTGTCCACACATG